>NC_140375.1:4520000-4532500 GCF_054491055.1 Hypomesus nipponensis
GGCGCCACAGATCTTCTCCTGTCAATGCATCGAACGTCACTAAAACAGTGAACTCCACATGTGCAACCGTGTTATCCTTCCCCTGTCGACTCACGTCCACTCTTCAAAAGCGTGGTTCCCGCTTGTGAAAACAGGCCTAATCATGAGAAGAACGCCCGTTCCCCATAGCTTGGGAGGGTGATGTTGGGTGTGATAGTGAAGGTGGTCTGGTCTTGGTAAAGATGCTGTTCGAAGACTGCTGAAGGAGCCGTGATGGACGTTCCAAGTTCACCACGTGCTCAGAACGTGCCACACACACAGACACACGCGCGCACACACACAGACACACACAAGCAGGCATACACAGAAACAGCAGACACTCCTTTTTCATTTCAAAGATTGCATCTGCCCGCACCGATGTAAATACAGAAGAAGGAAAAAAAAACATAATAACCTAAGATTGCTTTACCCCCTGCTAACCTGACTGTGTCTGTTTACAACAAATGGGTGTGTTTCACCGTGGGGTGTATAAACACACACAAACACACCCAAACACATATAACCACACACAGTTAGACAGACATCCAGGTAGAGTCTGACAGATTGTCCGACACTCACACACAAACGCACACCTGCAGTCAGAGAGACTGGGACCCCCCCCACACACACACGTACAGCATTCGTATGGTACAGCATCCAAGTGGTGTATTCATATGAAGCACTGCTAATCTCTAGACAGCTGCCTGGATTTATCCGTTAGCCTTCAATGCTTAGACTTGGCCCCTTTAACCCCCCCCCACCACCACCACCCAATCCCTGTCCAGGCCCCCTGCTGGGTCCATTGCTAGAGCTGGATTACAGCACCATGTCAAGCAATGGGCCGGCCAGATCACGCACGCACACGCAGGGACTGCCGCAAAACTTGAAAGCAGAGTCTGAATGCGGGAGCTGTCGCGCCCCAGCAGGGGGTCAACATGGAGGGGGGGGGGGGGGAGCGTGTGCGACTTAAGAGGCAGAGATGGAGAGGCTGAACGCTCCTTAAAATGCCCCTCTCCACAATACTGTGCATCTGGCCGGACATTAGACTACACGGGAACAGCGGGCAAAGACTAACATACACACACACACACATACACACATACACACAAACACTCACATGAGCACAAAACACACCAACGTGCACAAACACCCAAACAAAACCAGAATTGTATTTAATCAGTAACCCTCTGAACAGAAATACCATAGCAATTTTCTTTTGTTGAATGCCCCGTAATTTTGTCTCTACAATCATCTATTACGTAATATGTGGAAAGAATACAGGATGTTTCATATTGAAATGTAATGAACTACTTCAGAGCTTGGCCATTCCTGAAGAACAGCGAAGGATAATGGCTGTACGTTCACAAGTTCATAGTAGCTTTTTTCAACCACTGACTCCAAGGACAATCTTCTCGCCCATCATCACCTCAGCTGTCTTATAAATGGCCAGTGTTACCATTCAGAGATCAACTGTGGCTGTACGATGTGGTTGTCAAATTGAGGCCAAAGAAGAGAACATAACAGGCTACTCCTTTTTACAGTTATAATACTGTGCTTGGTGGGCCTATGTTCACAAGAAGAGAGAGAGGAAAGGAAGGAAGGAAGGAAGGAAGAAAGGAAGGAAGGAAGGAAGGAAGGAAGGAAGGAAGGAAGGAAGGAAGGAAGGAAGGAAGGAAGGAAAGAAAGAAAGAAAGAAAGAAAGAAGGGATAAGAGAGAAAGAAAAACAAAGAGTGAGAGGGAGAGAGAGAGGGAGAGAGAGAGATGGTAATCGTACAGACGAGATAAGAATGAAAAAGACAATCCATGTGAGTCAACAAAGTCCGACCTAGTAAGGACACTGTCGCGCATCCAAGCCGGTCACCTCAACATCTTCCAAGATCACATGGAGAATATGATCAAAAGATATAACCCCCTCACAGCCACCTCACCTCACCAACCCCCCCCCCCCCCCCACCCTCACCCATGAGTGTCTGCATCCAGCACAGGTAATGGCATTCAAACGACTTCCCTAGCACTCCGGAGACATAAATATGCTGACCATCGGCTCCCCCTACATGCCAGTAATCCTCTGAATGCTTTGCCGCTAACGAAAATATATTACAGCACAATACCATGGAAGGGGAAAAGAAGCAGAGAACCAAATGTATGATAAACAGTGTGAGCATGACATTTGGTAATGACAAATGGCTTTAATCTCCAACACAGTTCTCTGTAATGAAACATAGCCATGCGTGGTGAGGGGGCTGGGTTTGCGGCAACGGACAAAATGACACTGTCCTCTTGCGAGGCTGGCTTGCACTGTAAATGCACCGTTTTTTGTGCCTTTACTTCACCCCCCCCACCCCCGCTTTCGGTCCTTGCCCAGGTTGCCCTTTGTCCTGATCCTATGCATTCTGATTGAGTCATTCCCAAGGTCAGACGCCATAGTTGGTCTGCTAATAGAATCCATCTGAGGGTGTTTGCGGGACAGCGAGGCAGTTTCCCCAGCCCAGCACCAGCTTCCCCCATGCTCTCTTCTCCAGCAAGTAAGAGGATTAGGACACATCAACCCGATGCTTAAAGAGAGAGAGGGTGGTGAGTGGTTGCCATTACCGGCTTAGTCTCACTTGAACATTTTGGAAATAAACATGTTTATGTGTTGGACAGGAGCTCTTGTGTGCCTCCTATTTCCTCTGATTCAACTCCTGAGAACATTGCTGGCTAGCCAGAGGACATTCGTTGTTGTCAACAAGCATCCTGGCAGTGTGCAGGCATAATGCTCCAGCCCCTCCGTAGTGGGATTCACCACCAAGGTTGGACCAGATTGTTGCCTCTGATAGATCCTTATTGTCACCTCCAGAGCCAATTTTAGCAGTGGCAGGGAGAAAGGGATGTGGTCTGGGAGTGATATGTCCGCCCTGCCTCCCTAACCCGCTCACAGGAACACCTTTGACCTTATAACATCCAGGACTGAACCTGACCCATATCACAGAACACAGTCACTAACTCGCTGACAGCTACGAGGACACAAAACACACCCTATTCAGAGCCCACCCAAACCAACCCCAGCCCCTCGCTAACATCGAATGCCCCCCGAATAACAAACCTTCACGTTCGCTTCCGACTGACCTCAACCAGAACTAACTTAATCGCCAACTTGAACCAACTCCCGGAACAGCTGGATCTGCCTCTCCCAGCTCCAGCGAGACACCCGGGTGTAGACCCCCCCAGCCCTGGCAGAACAGGGCCCCTGAAGGGGAGAGGAGGCTGGCTCGATCGGTATTCCAGGTGGGCTCCGGCCCCCATGAATATTTAACTGCACATAGACTAGCCACGGAGCTTGGCTTAAAGACATACTGCCTCCAGTTCAAAGTCCTCTTAGCATCAAATGCAATGCAGGTCTTGAGCATTGACAGAGAGAGAGACAGAGACAGAGGGAGAGAGAGAGAGAAAGAGGGAGAGAGAGAGAGATCAGAGAGAGAGAGAGAGAGAGAGAGAGAGAGAGAGAGAGAGAGAGGGGCAGGTGGCAGAAGGTTAGATAGGGAGGGTTAGGCTGTGACATTAGAAGGGCGTTTGGGGTGATGGTGGATAGTGTGTTTTTTCTGACCCACATCGCATTTAATTAACGGTGGTGTGAGATTCAGCATGATTAAGTTAAGGAAACCTACAGGATGAGATCCACACGATTAAGTCAGAAATCATGCACATTCATTTCCCACGTCTTGAAAATAACGTGCAAAAAAGCGGAGGCTTTTAAACATGCAGATTTGAGTCTGCAGGATGGAAACACCCACACACACATTTCCCTGCAGTCTTGCCCCCCCCCTTTTCTCATGTCATCTTCAATGATGTGTTTACACACATTTCCTTGATCATGCCTGCATTTTTTAAAGGTCCTTGATACAAACTGAAGTTGTGTAATGCCGTTTATACATTCACACAAGCTTAAACACACTGAGGCTGACCATAGCAAGCACTCAAAATGTACAGCACAGACAGCCAGGAAAGCTAGCGCTGAGAGTGGAGAGGGAGAGAGAGACATGGGGCAGGAGATGAGAGAGAGAGAGAGAGAGAGAGAGAGAGAGAGAGAGACACAGAGGAAAAGGGAGAGAGAAGGAAAGGGAGAGGGGGTCAGTACTTCTCCTTCTGTCTCCCCAGCTGCTCAGACTGCACTCTGACGACCCAGCATTAGTCACACACCTAACTCGTCACAGTTCACACGCACACCAACCGCACACCAACCACACGCGGGAACATGTGAGCCAGGGCGGAGAGGAATCGTTGAGAGGCGGCGAGAACTTCCGCTGTCTTTACTGAAGACCTTTCAGACACAAAGTCACTCAGGAATATACGCAGCAAAGACCTCACTGTAGAGCTGGGGGTGAAGTGTCGAGGCAGAGATTTGAGTGGGTGAGAAAGGACACAGGTGTATCATCTATGCTCTGGTGGCCAGAGATGGGTTGTGTGGGTGTGTAGGTGTGTGTGTGTGTTTGTGTATGAAAGGTGTGAAAAAAAGAAACCCCTGACCTCCATCCCTCCTTCCAAACCAAACACACACACACACTTTCCGCTGGCTACCACGGGCAACCATGAGAGGAGTGACAGTCTCATTTTTTTTCCCTCCACTAACTCCATCCCCTGTGAAAAAAAAAATGAAACGAAAGAAACTCTGTCCTTCACTCTCGTTACTGGCAAAATAAATATATTACAGCCACGCATGATCAGACTACAGAGGGGAGATGGAGGGAGGGAGAGGGTGAGGGAGAGAAACACACTCATTCATTTTTCATGGCTCCTCACTGCAGCTGAACCCGGTGGACCGGAGACAGAAGGAAGGCGGGTGGGGCTGGGGGGTGTCGAGGGCACGGGAAGGGGGGGGAGGGAAGACGAGGAAATAAGAGAGGGGAGAGAGGGATGACGGAGAGAGAGAGAGATAAAGAGATAGAGAGAGAGAGAGAGAGAGAGAGAGAGAGAGAGAGAGAGAGAGAGAGAGAGAGAGAGAGAGAGAGAGAGGGAGAGACGATTCCTCCACAGCTGTAATCACCTGTGCTCGACCCTTCCCTCCCCCCCTCCCTCCCCCCCTCCCTCCCCCCCCACCCGTCGTTGCGGCGACGCTGCTAACTAACGGAGCCCCGTCCCGAGTGCCCACGGCACGTGTGGGAAGCACGCGGTCCAGAGAGCCCTCAGCTGAGAGACTTCCCAGGTAGGCTGTTCTTCTGCCTGCGCCGTGCTGTTTGATAGAAGGTCTTTTCTGTTCAACCACTCCTTTAGTGGCAGGGGGAAAACCCTCCCTTTGGCATATTCAACATAAACACAGTGCAGGCGAGGACGGCCACCAGACTTCTTTGGTGGTGCGATTGATTTTCGTTGTCCTGCAGAGCTGAAAGCTGGGAGCCATGTTGAGCGCCACTGACGCAGTTTTAGCGTCATACAATGTAGGATTCGGAGTACTGATGCGTGCATGATTCATACTGGTCAACGTGGAGGAGGGGGGTACACAGCAGCAACAAGCCAACGCAACACGCAGCTGTCAATCATTCTTTGTCAACCCTTCCACCCCCCAAACCCCGGGGGTGGGTCTTTAGAGGTCAGTGTGGCAGGGAGCCAATCACAAGGTGGGAGAGATCAGGGCTGAAGGCCAATCGGCAACCGGAGAGGTGGTCTGCGGTCCAATTAATTAGTCTGTAATTACTGGTCTCCACTCATCTCTTCATAGCACTCATCTCATTATGGAGTGACTTCAGGGAATTCTATCCTTGTTTAGACTCACACACAGACCTAGTGGAGAGGACATGATACAATCTCTAATTGTATTTTTGCATTGTTAATCTATTCTAAACCAAACCGAGATTTCGGATTTATTTGTCTGAAGATTAACATAAGGGTCTGCAAGTGTGTGTATGTGTGTGCATGTGTGGGTATGCGTGTGCGTTTATACGTGCGTGCGTGTGTGTGTGGATATACAAGGACAT
Source organism: Hypomesus nipponensis (assembly GCF_054491055.1). Classification (NCBI taxonomy): domain Eukaryota; kingdom Metazoa; phylum Chordata; class Actinopteri; order Osmeriformes; family Osmeridae; genus Hypomesus; species Hypomesus nipponensis. The sequence goes on from NC_140375.1 coordinate 4,525,971, forward strand.
GACCAAATGAGAGGAATTATAGATAACCTTTGCGATGGTAATCTTCTCCCTCGTGGCCTGCCTATCTCCCACAGTAAATTATGCTAATACAACATTTGTCTTACCACATCTACACACCTGTGGATGGACGCAAAGGACAAAGAGAGAGAAAAAGGGAGAGAGAGAGACAGAGAGAGAGACAGACAGAGAAAGAGAGAGAGAGAGAGAGAGAGAGAGAGAGAGAGAGAGAGAGAGAGAGAGAGAGAAATAGAGAGAGAGAGAGAGAGAAAGAGAGAGAGAGAGAGACAGAGAGACAGAGAGAGAGACAACTGAATGTTTGGCTGTGCGAGCCCATGTAGGCCCCTCGCCCCCTTAACCATGCCAAATGTGTGTATGAGACAACTTTAATTAAAGCCTGACTGCAGCCCCACATCTCCCCCTCGTCCTTCCCTCCTCTCCGGCCTCCTTCTGCAAGGTTTCCATTCCTTATTAATGAGATGCATTAAAAGAGGAGGGCCCGATCCCTTGTCCTTTCATGTGGTGAGTACAGTACAGTCACGGCTGCATGCTAGTGACTGCAGACTCAATCACAGCATAATCCTATCTTCTCACATGTTACCAAACGAGCATGCTAGCGTGCTAGCACACAAGCACGTGGCTATAGCACACTGGCACATTCAAATAAAACACTATCACAACATGCGGCACACGAGCACGCGACAGTGATTTTGAGGGCAGTTTGGTGGACAGTAGGGGTCATTCATTCACCGCCCAAGTTTCTCTTTTCCCGCTGCTGCTTAAATAGCTCACACAATGTCAGTGACGGACCCAGACTGTGTGATGAATAAGGGAAGATAGGAAGCCGTTGGCTCTCGTCTCCAAATTAGCATCAGAACATCTGCTTCAGCCTTCACGCATGTTATGATGAGGCATGGAGGGTGGCCTTAGGCCACTCTGAAGTCCACTGACGACAGAGTGGTACCTGCCAAAAGCAATCACAAGTATCTGTCCCCCCCCCCATCTCCCCCCTCCCCCTCCCTCCTTCCCCCCCTGCGTTGTGTGAAGGGCTTTGCACCGTCAGTCGATTTCTTCCCCACGCAGAGAGCCTAAAAGTAGCTGTGCTCAACTGATTCCCATGATAAGAGCCGGATACGGCCAGTCCCACATGGCCGGAGAGACAGAGGGAGAGACAGAGGGAGAGACAGAAGTAGAGACAGAGAGACAGAGGGAGAGACAGAGGGAGAGATAGAAGGAGAGACAGAGGGAGAGACAGAGGGAGAGATAGAAGGAAAGATAGAGGGAGAGACAGAGGGAGAGATAGAGGGAGAGACAGAGGGAGAGATAGAGGGAGAGACAGAGGGAGAGATAGAGGGAGAGATAGAGGGAGAGACAGAGGGAGAGATAGAGGGAGAGATAGAAGGAGAGATAGAGGGAGAGATAGAGGGAGAGATAGAGGGGGGGTGACGTCGAGGAAAGGAGGAGGTAAGGGGAGAGTAGGCGAGGGTGAGGGAGGGGAGGATTGTAAGGAATTGTACCTTGCAGAAAGAGAGAGAAAGAGAGAAGTGGGGGGAAAAAAACATTAGCAATCAAGAGTATTTGTTGGCAGGGAGTTGGCAGCTGCTTGGCAGCAAGGGGAAAGAAAATGAAAATGAGGAAAGGAAAACATTTTGAACAGGAAGGCAACGCAACTAAAACGAGAGTGTGACTTTGAGTCGGCAACAAGGTTGTGGGTTTCTCACCTCACTTAACAACATCTGGTGTCATATTGTCACCTGTCCCTATTTTTAACTGCTTTGTTACCTGAGAGGAGTCTAACAGAGGACTTCAAACTGAAGTGTGCCGGGGTGGGGGGGCTCTAAACACGTATGCGCATGACGATAAAAGAGTGTGTGTGTGTGTAACACAACACTGCTCTCCACCACTTAATCAGTCACAGATTTCCTAACAAGAGACTACAATCCAACACCTCCTTAAGACCAATGCAACCTGTGACCTTGTAGAGGTAACCCTTTACCACGCAGGGGAACCTCACTAAGCCAAGCAACACATGCCCAAATGAAGGACCGGGAGTTTGCCAACACCGCCGTGAGCCGGACCCCTGGTATTCAGGGCACCGTTCACAGTAAAATGAAGGGCAACGTTTAGGCAACGCTCACGTTGGATTCAGACAGCGTTCAGGCAGCACCTTCTGGCAACATTCAGGCAGCGCTCGGATAACGTCGAGCCAGCGTTCGAGGAGTCTTCGGTGCTTGACAGTTGCGAAAAGCAGGTCGGCCTTCATCGCTCCCTCCCTCTCGTCGGCACACGGAGCTGATGTGGAATCATAAAGTGCTGGACGAAGATGAAACATTTCCATTTAAATGAAAAGGTGGGGAGGGGTCCACGGTCGAGTGGGGCATGGAGGCAGGGAGGGAGGGAGGGAGGGAGGGAGGGAGGGAGGGAGGGAGGGAGGGAGGGAGGGAGGGAGGGAGGGAGGGAGGGAGGGAGGGAGGGAGGGAGGGAGGGAGGGAGGGAGGGAGGGAGGGAGGGAGGGAGGGAGGGAGGGAGGGAGGGAGGGAGGAGAGGGTCGAGGGTCAAATTCTACATGTAAGAGCAGACTGTAAACTGAGGACGTGTTAGAGTGGGTGGAGATGGAGAAGAGCAGAGGAGGTAAAGAAGGAATGAAAAATAGTATGTTGGCATGAGAGGAGCTGAGAAATGCAAAGCACGCACACACACATACACACATTCAAACTCACGTCCTGCAAAAACAGACACAAACATAAATAAGATGTTAAACATAGACACACACCACGCATAAACTCACAATCCAGCAGACACGGGCACGCAGAAATGCATGTGGACCCAGCACACACACCATTTGATTTAGCACCAAGTACCCTCCAGACCAGAGGGGAGACCAGACAGGCTGCTTGCCCTCTGCTGTATCCTGCTGGGCTGCACTAGGGCGCTGCTCTTCTCCTGGGCATCCCCTCCTCCCAGCGCCCTGCATGGGCCGACAGATCCACTCCCCCCCCCCCGCTCAGACTGCCCCCTGTACCAGCAGTTTGCAGATCAGAGCAGACAGTCACTCCGCACCCAAGATGAAAGCTCGTAGGACGATTCTTAAATCCTCTGCGTACCCTTGCCCCATCTCCTAAATCAAACTATTGGATGGGGGGGAGGTGGGAGGGGGGGGGGGGTTGGGATGGCATCACAGATGGGAGACAGCAGAAGGAGAACAAGTCAGCCCACCTCTTGTTAGTGAGGCACAGCATCGCAATCCCCTTGAGATTAACCAGGCTCACAAACACTTGAAGGCTCTCCATTTAATGTCAATTGTGTTTCATTTTGTTACGCTCAACAGGTCCAAGAAGCATGTTTACTTTGCAAATGAACAATGACGGAGTGGGAAGAATAAAAGCATTTTGCTCCAGCCGATACACGGAAAACAACCAGCAATCATTTTTAGAGCTGATGATTACAAAAACAAACAAATGAAAGATGCTTGCTACAAAGGCACTTGAGGAGATGGCAGCCGTCATTCCTTTCACTGGCACAGGGCCGTGTAAACATCTTTTTATACAAAGGCACTTTGTGGTGGTTTTGGACCTGTTATTTTGGCAGAGGGCCGTGTGTGTGTGTGTTGGTCCCAGTGTGTGGACACCAGCCACAGACTGAGGCCATCGTCTGCCATTGTCCCAGACGACGAAAGAAAGACGGGTGAGAATGAGACCACAATACAATCACAGCACACTGCAGAGAACCAACAGGGAATCGAGTTGTTTCAAAGCGAAACAATGATCCTCCTCGTCATCATAAATCATCATCTTCATCACTATGAACATCATCCTCATCACCACAAGTCGGGGCGTGTATTGCAGATCAAGCACCTATGAGAGAAGATCAAGCACTCTCTTTGCTCAGTCCTTCGATCAATCAATCCATGGTCACTAATCGATTACCATCCAATCAGTGCACTGCACCATAGCCAATCAGCTTTATTAATATAGTTCTGCATTTCGAGAGCGGCTCTTCCTGCATCTATAGAGATAAAAGACTGTGTGGATGTTGGAGATGTTGGAGAGAGAGAGAGAGAGAGAGAGAGAGAGAGAGAGAGAGAGGAGAGAGAGAGAGAGAGAGAGAGAGAGAGAGAGAGAGAGAGAGAAATAGATGGGAAAAGAAGATGCAAAGAGAGAGAGAAAAGAGAACATGGCAGCAAGAGGGGGAGCAGAACATAATGTAGTGAGTGAGTGAGAGAGAGAGAGAGAGAGAGAGAGAGAGAGAGAGAGAGAGAGAGAGAGAGAGAGAGAGAGAGAGAGAGAGAGAGGATGACTAAGAGAGGACAAAAGAAAGGAAGGGGGAAGAGCGACGATGAAAAGAGAGAGAGAGAGAACGAGGGAGAGAGAGGTCACTTCCAAGGACTACTAAAACGCAGTCTGCCTAATGATGGCAGATACGAATCTGGGCAAAAAAGCAACCTTGCTGAATATGGTAATGATGGTTGCACACATGCACACACACACGGACACACACACACCCCATGTTGTCTTGGCAGAGCCGGCGCGCTAACGACAAAGCTCACACGTTCAACCCATTTGGGGTTGGCCCAAATAAAAGAAAAAGACAATATAGAGGGGTGAAACGTTCCCATTTCAACATTCCTCCCCTCTCTCCCGCCATCCTCTTATGCCATTGGCGTGTAAGTCCGGGTTCTTTGATTGTTCTTAACCAGATTAGCGTTTCCGTTTTGATGTGCGTGCCGTGTCTCGAGGAACCCCTAACGAGCGGAGGGCTTAATGAGAGCCCATCAGATAGGGGGAACGAGGGAGAGATTAGAGGGATGGAGGGGTGCAGCACAGGAATGAGGGAGAGATTAGAGGGATGGAGGGGTGCAGCACAGGAATGAGGGAGAGATTAGAGGGATGGAGGGGTGCAGCACAGGAATGAGGGAGAGATTAGAGGGATGGAGGGGTGCAGCACAGGAATGAGGGAGAGATTAGAGGGATGGAGGGGTGCAGCACAGGAATGAGGGAGAGATTAGAGGGATGGAGGGGTGCAGCACAGGAATGAGGGAGAGATTAGAGGGATGGAGGGGTGCAGCACAGGAATGAGGGAGAGATTAGAGGGATGGAGGGGTGCAGCACAGGAACGAGGGAGAGATTAGAGGGATGGAGGGGTGCAGCACAGGAACGAGGGAGAGATTAGAGGGATGGAGGGGTGCAGCACAGGAATGAGGGAGAGATTAGAGGGATGGAGGGGTGCAGCACAGGAATGAGGGAGAGATTAGAGGGATGGAGGGGTGCAGCACAGGAATGAGGGAGAGATTAGAGGGATGGAGGGGTGCAGCACAGGAATGAGGGAGAGATTAGAGGGATGGAGGGGTGCAGCACAGGAATGAGGGAGAGATTAGAGGGATGGAGGGGTGCAGCACAGGAATGAGGGAGAGATTAGAGGGATGGAGGGGTGCAGCACAGGAACGAGGGAGAGATTAGAGGGATGGAGGGGTGCAGCACAGGAATGAGGGAGAGATTAGAGGGATGGAGGGGTGCAGCACAGGAACGAGGGAGAGATTAGAGGGATGGAGGGGTGCAGCACAGGAATGAGGGAGAGATTAGAGGGATGGAGGGGTGCAGCACAGGAATGAGGGAGAGATTAGAGGGATGGAGGGGTGCAGCACAGGAATGAGGGAGAGATTAGAGGGATGGAGGGGTGCAGCACAGGAATGAGGGAGAGATTAGAGGGATGGAGGGGTGCAGCACAGGAATGAGGGAGAGATTAGAGGGATGGAGGGGTGCAGCACAGGAACGAGGGAGAGATTAGAGGGATGGAGGGGTGCAGCACAGGAATGAGGGAGAGATTAGAGGGATGGAGGGGTGCAGCACAGGAATGAGGGAGAGATTAGAGGGATGGAGGGGTGCAGCACAGGAATGAGGGAGAGATTAGAGGGATGGAGGGGTGCAGCACAGGAATGAGGGAGAGATTAGAGGGATGGAGGGGTGCAGCACAGGAATGAGGGAGAGATTAGAGGGATGGAGGGGTGCAGCACAGGAATGAGGGAGAGATTAGAGGGATGGAGGGGTGCAGCACAGGAATGAGGGAGAGATTAGAGGGATGGAGGGGTGCAGCACAGGAATGAGGGAGAGATTAGAGGGATGGAGGGGTGCAGCACAGGAACGAGGGAGAGATTAGAGGGATGGAGGGGTGCAGCACAGGAACGAGGGAGAGATTAGAGGGATGGAGGGGTGCAGCACAGGAATGAGGGAGAGATTAGAGGGATGGAGGGGTGCAGCACAGGAATGAGGGAGAGATTAGAGGGATGGAGGGGTGCAGCACAGGAATGAGGGAGAGATTAGAGGGATGGAGGGGTGCAGCACAGGAATGAGGGAGAGATTAGAGGGATGGAGGGGTGCAGCACAGGAACGAGGGAGAGATTAGAGGGATGGAGGGGTGCAGCACAGGAACGAGGGAGAGATTAGAGGGATGGAGGGGTGCAGCACAGGAATGAGGGAGAGATTAGAGGGATGGAGGGGTGCAGCACAGGAACGAGGGAGAGATTAGAGGGATGGAGG
>NC_140375.1:4537500-4632500 GCF_054491055.1 Hypomesus nipponensis
ACAGAACAAGAATAAGTAGGAACATTAGAATACTACACATCTGCTCAAGACACAATTATCTCACACAGGGAAAACCTCAAGAAAAGTCAGGGACTGAAATGGAAAATAAAACTGGCGTGTACACAGTAGGCTAGGTTGAAACAGAAAACGTATCCTAACACCAAACACTCAATACCATTCCACCAAACACCACAATGCTAATCCCAACAACACTAATTAAATCATCCACCAATCAAAAGGACACACTGACAGAAAAGCCAATCATTCCAATCTAACTAGTTCCCCATGCAGGCTTTCCACAAACAAGAAATTGCAAAATCAATTAGGCTACAGTGCTTGGCTTTAAATCACAATTATACATTGACTGATTACCAAATTGCCACGTTGGATTAAAAAAAAAAGAAAAACGTTGATTTAGTAGGCTACTGACTCAGAGAACATAACCTGGGGTGGTTGGTATCCCTGAGAATACTGTAATGTAAGTTACAGGAAATTCAGACCAACACTTCAGACAATTCTTATACCTAAATGAATCAATTAATAATCAATAATCAGTTCATTGTTTTTACTGTTACTAAACATATAGGGCAGTGTATTTGGTATCAGACTATGTATAGTTTGTATTTCTTCTAGTTAAACAGATTATGCTTTCTCTTAAATTTTGCTATACTAATTCTAATCTTAGAGCTATCCGTAATATCTGGCTCAGTTACACTACTAGGCTGGCTTTTCAACCCGTTACTTAGTTGTCATGTAGGGCCTACTAATATGGGTAGCTTGTTGAATGCCAGACTTTATAGCCATGGTGATAGATATTGTTGTTCTGTAGAGCAGGCTACAAAACGTATGCAGTCGTCTCTGAGTGTTCTTGCTGTTTTCAACAAACGCTAATTGCAGTGTCTTGGCCTTGGGCAGAGTGTTAGGTGGCGAAACCGTCTATATATCTATTTTATTTACTCTTTTTATTTATGTGTTGCACAGTCAACACTGCACGTCCTTTGGGCCGAGCCATAGCCATACACCTGGCCTTGCACGTGCCCAGTCCTCAGGAAGGCCAGGGGCCAAACCAAAAAGAGGGCGCCCAAGCTTCAATTTAGGTAAAACAATTTTAAAGGATTCTGGGTATTCTGTTGTCTGTAAAAAAAAAAAGTATACTCTTAAAAATGTATCGAAACAGGAGGGAACTTTGTCAATGGCAGGGCAGAGGGGGCCATCGACACTGAATTTAATAGAAATTAGAGGACAAAAGAGAGAGAGCTGCAGGAGAGAATAAGGAGGAAAGGCAAAAAGGAAACATGATAAATATTTTCACAACAAACACTATGTATGTTATAAATTAGTATTTTATTTACAAAGCAGTAGGCCTATCTTCTATAACAGTATTGAATATTTTAGTAGGATTAGCATGATCAGATTTTGCATACTAGAGTTCACTACTGAGGCTAGCCAAGAATCGATTATAACTATGCTCATGCTCGGCTCGCGTTCTGATTGGACACCTTCAAAACAGCCTGATACATGCACACAGGAGCATACACAGTCAGCTAAGATGGACTCTCAGTCTTTCTTTGTGTCTTTTAGTGTGTTTGAATTCATTTAGGTCAGGTAAAAGGGAACATGAACCAGCTATCTACCCAGCAAAAATAGCACTAGGTGATGGCGGCCATGGCTTTACCTTGCACTTCCAAACAGTACACACACACACACACACACACACATCCATCACACGTTTGTGCCCCTTAAACATGCACCAGCCCAGTCATTCTGCTTGTGCACACTTTCTTCAACCCCCCCCTCCTCCATCCAATACTGTCAATAAGAGCAGATTAGTTTAGAGGCACTACTGGTGAATACTCTATGATTATCAGGATGCAATCAGCGAGGGACACCTGATTGCTGTGCTTTCCACACTCTCAGACCTCTGGAAGTGTGTGGTTACAAGCTCCACCAGTGGCACTCCAGCTCAGACAGTAGCATGTGTATAAGTGCCAATCTAGGCTACATGGCTCTCTGCGTACAGGACGGAATCAAGCTTATATTTGATGATCAGCTGCCCTTTGCAGCACAGGGTATCAAATGTCCTTCCACTCTTTCCCTCCCCTCCTCCCTGTCCATCCAGGATATTGAACAATGTCTCCCCCGTTCAACAGTCGCTCTCTGTTGCTTTCTCCGCTGGTTGAAACCACTCTTTCCTTTTTTCTGTTGCCCGGGGCAACTTACTGTGTTTAACTCTTCCTCTCTCCTTTCCTCTCTCTCCTTTTCGCTCTCTCTTTCTATCCACTTGCTCTATCTCTTCCTTCCTCTCTCTCCTCTGTGTCTGTACCCCTCTCTCCCAGCATCCATCTCACATCTCTATCTCTTTTCTCTCCTCCCACCTACCCTGGCCTTTTCGATGTCTCTATCCGTCCTCACTCTCTTCCTTTGGGGGTTAGAGTGATGAATTCTGTTCCCAGAGTGTCATGGCTGCCATAGGGATCTCTGAAATACAGCAGGAAGCTGCAATAAACCCAAACCTCCAATGAGGAATTGAGGAGGAGATGGATTGAAAGGGAAGGGGTTGGTGGAAATAGGGGATGAGAAGGGCGGGTAGGGTGTGTGATGGGGGGGGGGGGGGGTGCGGAGGGGAGGTGGACCTTACCCCAATCGGGGTGTCATCCAACCTCCATTACTCTCTCTCCATCATTCCCCTCTTTCTTTCTCCTCCACGGTTGATTTCTCCATCGCAGAAAGAGAGAACAACTCTAACACAGACAGACCCAGAAGGTGAAAGTTCTTTACCGCCCCTTGTCTAAACACACACAACATCAATACAGTGCACACACATATATGATATTCTGTAAGTTATTTAGAGTCCCATCATGTCTACAGTATATGTTGGGTGGGTGGACAGTGCCAGTCTAATGGTCTGACCAGGGCTGAGGGCAATGTCAGACTGATTTATGTGAGGAGTCGGTGTGTGGGTGTGTGTGTAATATGGGTAGATGGGGGGCAGAGGATGTTTTTGGAATAGATGGTTTGTGTGTATTTATGAATGCCACTGTGTGTGTGTGTGTGTGTGTGTGTGTGTAGGGGGGGGGGGCCTTGAGACTTCGTGTGTGTGTGTGTGTGTGTGTGTGTGTTTCTGTGTGTGTGTGTGTGTGTGAGAGAGAGAGAACGAGAGAGAGTCATTCATCACCCCACAGTGCTGTAGACTGTAGTTATTATTGTGGAGGGGAAGGGTTGTGCTGATAGTGTTCATTGATCTGGCGCTCTTCTTCCTGGGTCAGGGGGCAAAAATGAGCCTTTTCCACTTTCCTTGGGCATAAGTCCAGCTTCTAGACCATTTATCTTCAGTGTGTGTGGTGTGTGTGAGTGTGTGTGTGTGTGTGTGCGTGCTTGCATGTACTAGTGTGTTTTTTCACCCAGATTTCAAATGGCACTAAATAATTCACCACTGCTGCACTCTGCTCTTGATATATTGAGATGAAATATTGAAATGTTGAAATTGCAACAGAGAGGCGCAGCCTTGTGATGCAAACAGATGCCGAAGAAACGTGGATGAAGGGTTGGGTGTCGGTCGCCCCTCTGAACAGCTGCTTTCTCAACGGACACTCAGAAAAACACCTCTATGTGTAGCTATTTACTTTACATTTCTACAGTAAATAAAAACATTATAAACGCAAAAGGCTCCAAGGTTTCCTTAGCAATGGCGAAAAAAACGTTTCCACTTTGTCAGTGTCTTTGTTCTTAGTAGACAGGTATTGTCGTGATATGGTTATAGTGTAAATCTGGAATCACACTTAAAACCCAGGGAATATTTTTGGTTTTCCACAAATGCAACCGGACATTAGAATGTTGTTTTGGTTCCATATTATTTCAAGCACACAATCTCCACACACCAGCTAAATCTCAAAACATTCATTCATATTTGAGCATTTTCAGGTTTTGAAGACACAAAGCTTAATTTGTTCGATTATTAGCTGTATGAAAAGCATCAAATTAGATATTGATGGGCCTTCCTACATTCAAGACACCGCAAAGCACCGTGGGTAATTCCAGAATGGATTGTCAGACTGCCAGAAGTGGTCCTTTAAATCTTCTTCCCTTCCCACCTCTCTTCATCAATCTCTTTGTTCGTCCCTCTTACAATCAATCTTTCTCTTTCTCCTTCCTTCCCTCCCTTCTCGATCCATCTCATTTTCTTTCATGTTGGCATCGCCAGGCGGCCACCCCTGGCAGAGGAAACTGGCACAAATGGCCGACAGCTTCCCTTTCTGCTTCTCACTTTGTCTTTGACACATATTCATCCGCAGGCAACAACCTTACCACGCAGACAAACACAGTGAAACAGCACGTACGCACACGTCTCCCTCTCTGCTTTCTTTTTCAACTCATCTCTTTTGAAATGGAGTCTTTCTTTCTCCAGGTCTCAAACCCTCCCATATTACCTCTCTCTCTCTCTTTCTGGCTCCTGCAGCTCTTGTCTGTTAGCAATTCACTCCTGTCTCTATACTTCATGCTGTCCTTCCGCCCCTCGTCCCCCCTCTTTCTCTCCCACCCTTCACCTCTTCCTCCAGTCTTCCCTCGGGTACTGGTAGTCTATCACTTGGGAGACTCCATTTCTATCCCTCCATCCCTGTATGTCTCAGGTCATCAACAACTGATTTACTTTCTCACGCTCCCTAATCAATATCCCTCTGATATCAACCACAGCAGCAGCCATGACAACAACAACAGATGACAACAAAATGCAAGGCTTTCTGGAGTCAAACATTTGTCAGGCTACAGCGAGCAGCCTTGTTTTCCCCTCATCCTAGCGTGAGGACTAATTGGGATTGGAAATTGATTTTGGGGGGAGAGAGAGAAAGAGAGCACTTACCAAGGAGTCTGGAAAGGGTAAAGAAGGATCTAGGATTTGGTTACACACAGAAACATGCACAGAAACACACACACAGACATGAATCACAGACACACGCATAGACAAACATTCTACAGCACAGAAGCAGGAAGTAACACGCTGTTTCTACTGCTATTTACCAGACAACATACTGTAAGGAAGACTGCAGTGAATACGGGTATATAACCAATAGCCTGGCTACTCTTTACTGTCTGAATATACTGATTACAGTGATTATCAGGAAATCCTTCTTCTTCTAAAGAGTGACCCTTGTAACAATATCAACTGATTACACTTACAGTCTGTGTTCTTAGTGCAGTGTTAGTCACCTTTACACAGTGCATGTAAATGTGTAATGGCATTACATGCAGTATGTGTGTAAAGTGTATGCGTGGGCAACATTTGTCTTCAAAGCTGCATAGTGTGGAGAAAGTGACTGTCAGCAGTTCTTGATGTACCACACACCTCTATCAGACGCACACAAAGATACACAAATATCTGGCGGTCTCACAAACATAGAGAGCATGCAAGAAATGGTATCTGGCACCAAGTACAGAATCCTTCAGAATGCTTTTTTTGGGGTTCTCTAATCCCAAAGCCCCCAACAGTGCAACTACACGACGTGTGACCTTTAGCTCTATCAAGATGCAAGCGAGGGGGCTTCAGGTGTGGGCGGGGGGTGAGAGGGAAAGAGTGGTGTTCGTTTTCACTGTGATGTGCCCATCCACGCTATCTTAGCATTCCCAGACCCCTATAGCCCCCCCTCCCTCCCCCCATTGCGGAACTGTGCCAACGTAGCCCCTCTCTGGCACTCGGTCAGAGATAGCACCATGCCGGCCTGGTCCTATCACACTGACCCCTGCCAAAGCTGCTTAGTGTGTGTAAGTGTGTGTGTGTGTGTGAGAGAGAGAGAGAGAGAGAGAGAGAGAGAGAGAGAGAGAGAGAGAGAGAGAGAGAGAGAGAGAGGAGGAGAGAGGGGGAGAGGGAGAGATAATATGGGATGTACACCTACCTGGGTTACTTCTGAGTAATGTGTGACAAATAGCACTTTAGGGATAAGCCATGACCTCTATCAAGCAGCTGGTGGGCTATATTGGGCGGAGGACATTAAACTTGGACAGTGAAAGTGTGTGTGTTTGTGTTTACTCCATTCCAGTGACCAGCCACAGAGACCTGCCTCCCATTTTTATCTAGCTGGGTTGAATGGTTCTGTGATCTACACTGTGTCCAGCCCTGTGTCTATCTGGTTAGGGTGAAAGGCTCTGTGATCTACACTGTGTCCAGCCCTGTGTCTATCTGGTTAGGGTGAATGGCTCTGTGATCTACACTGTGTCCAGCCCTGTGTCTATCTGGTTAGGGTGAAAGGTTCTGTGATCTACACTATAGCAAGAGTCCATCTCTGAGATGACACTCTGGGCTCATCTATCACTGCCTGCTGACTCACCAAACCCTTGGAGCTTTCTGTCCCTATTACATTTCAAGAACTTTCCTTTGTCTTCCTTTGTACTCTGAAGAAAGGACAAGGTCTACTCTGCCTATGTACACACACACACACACACGCACACACATACACATGCACACCTTAAATCACACTACTTTGGCACACTGTCGGCACACCAAATAATACAGTTTGACAACATCTAGAGACTCATGCACAACACACACACACTCACCGATACAGTAACCTCCCTCTCAGATGTGCATGCTCAAAAGCACATACAGGATGTAGGTCATGTCGGTTTACAATGAGCCTTTAAAGACACTATATTTCCCCTTGAGAGTGAGCAGCTATTGTATAACCAAATCCAGATGTAAAACATGAAGAATCCTACTCTGACACATCTATCTTCCACAAAAAATCCATCCATTTTACTCACACACACACGCGGACACTTTTAGACCACAATGCACACGTATAACCAAATCAACAATATGAGCCGTGTGCATAACTAGCTCTTATCTCCCTCTCCACCTTTAGACTTGGACACGTTCGCTCACACATCCACACGTGCGCTTGCACGCGCACACACGCACACACACACACACACACTCGCACCCACTCGCTCGCACACGCATAGCTTTGCAATTCCAAGCAGGGCAGCCGTGGAGGGGTAGAGAACAGGGGGATGAGATTGAGGAGGGGAGATAGGGAGGTGCAGTCTGAAGAGGTTGAGACAGCTTGTGTTCAAACATACACTTTATCACAACCCATCTTAGAGCACACGGTTGCTTTTTCTCCCCGGCAACCAAACAAATCCCCCCCCGCCCATGCCCGTACTGAGTCCATGATGAGATGCCAGATAAATGAATGCTCCAGGGTTCTTCACCCCCAGCCCCCCTACCCCCTTCCCCCAGTTCCTTCACATCCCATAATAAACAGTGTTGGCAGGGGGCCACACTGATAATCACTGCTGAATTTGATGAGATGCCACTCTATTGGTGCGGTATGTGACAGAACAAGAAATATTACACAGAAATGATTTATTAGGCATCATTAATCGTCATGGTCGATATATGTTGCTGAAAGGGTGGCTGTTTTCATTGAGCGTGTTCAACAAGCCATCGGTTGGCCATCAGATTAGAGTGAATTGTGGTTGCGTGGTTGTGGTTACAAGACAAGTCACATGGAGCTCCTGACTGCTCATGGTCAAGGACAAAGTCTGGAATCTAAATCACACACAACTGACACATGAATTCATCCCAATGCTAGGTCTTTGTTGAATAATGGAGAATAGAGCATGATTAAGGTCCACATTAGTGAGAAAATATGTCATTCAGGCTGTTTAAGTTGTCATACTACAACTCCCATGAGGCCATTGGGCAAGGCAATCACTGTCAATCCCATTAGGAATGGTAGGGAGATCAAAGAGGTGACCTTCTCATGAAGGACACTTTACCTTTGTATCCATCATGTGCCCCAAAACAACTACCGTGACCTAGAGTCCAACTCTCCCCGTGCAATGAAGTCATCATTGATTTTACTTGGAAACCAGTTAATAAGACTCTGGCTTTGACCTTTCTAAATTGCCTTGATAAGTGACTTGAACTGCTTTCTCAACGTTCTCTGACCGTTCCAACAGACAGGAACAATGCAGCTGTGGTCTTCTGAACAACTCGGGATGCACAATGTCCTGTGTTGCCCCTCACCCCAGCAGCCTTCGAGTGTGAAAAGTGCTCTTTAAACAGTTTCTGTGGGCCATTCGATCAGGTCGGAGAGGATTGGAGTTATATTCAATGCTCCAGCGGGCCCTGTACGCCCGCACGCCTCTGCTGAAATGATGTTGAACTCCTGCGGTGCCCTTTTAACCTCGCTCGGGGTTGATAGAGTGAAGCCCGTGAACGTGTTGACACGGCGGCGCTCGTGCAGAGAAATCCCAATCACAGGGAATAGGGAAGTGTTCTGTTAGTGGAATGACAACACAGGCCGCTGCCTGCCTCCCCATGGTGTACAGGGGGCGCGTGCACAGGCACGCGTCATCACATCACCGAGGATTATCACAACTGACGCGGAAATTTGATCCAGGCATCGTTGCGCACACACACATACAGACACACACATCCACAGACATACACTCACACTGTGAATGTTTTCTTATGGAAAAATGATCGTGTCACACATACAGTGTGTGGTGGACAGTGAGTCCACCAAATATGCTGGAATCACTGTTGTTTGACTCCATGGGCTGAATCAGAGCAAGAAAGGTCAAAGTAAAGTTAAATTAAATTGATATTTAATAACATTGCAAATGAAATAAATCAATTAGAAGGCAACCATAAAGGTTTTAAATTGTACCTACTCAATACAAACTCACTATAAACCTTAGGAGAAGAACCTTAGAGAAAAAAGTCCTTTTTACACCCAACGCGTATCTGTAAGAACATCCCTTCAGGACGAACCATTCAATCTTGACCCTTACTTTTCAACATATGACTACCAACGCAACAGTAAGTCACACAATGAGGTGTGAGAAATATCAAGCAAAAGCAATTCCATCCTTTAGCATTTGAGAGGTGGAGGCAAGATATCTCCCAGCCTACAAAAACACGCAGAAGAGTCT
The DNA here is from genome assembly GCF_054491055.1 of Hypomesus nipponensis. Lineage (NCBI taxonomy): Eukaryota > Metazoa > Chordata > Actinopteri > Osmeriformes > Osmeridae > Hypomesus > Hypomesus nipponensis. The sequence goes on from NC_140375.1 coordinate 4,546,435, forward strand.
CCTGCTTATATCCCTGACCTGACCAAGCATGAGGAGAGATTTGGGACCACCATCACTTTGACATGGCTGATCACTGCTCCTGGCTGCCCTTGGAGGAAGGATAACAGGATGGGAAAATGCAGAGAAAGAATGTCATTGATAGACACACGATCATGTGTGTGTATGTGTGTGTGCGTGCGCGTGTGTGTTGGTGTCGCTGCTCCCGGCACACACGTGTGTCACACAGCATGACCAATATAGGCTCCTTCTTCTTTTTCTTCTTCTTCATACACCTCCCGGTTTAAGACATAATAGCAGCTGAAGCTAGCTACGCCAGCTAGGCATGGGAGCACCAGGCATGGGAGGAACATGTCACCTCACAGATCCTGTGAGGTGACATGTGAGATCCTGAGCACCACTATGGGCGCCATTTTGAATCTGCATTCAGACCTGGCATCATGTGACCCCTGTGGAAGAATAATGCACAGATAATGATGTAGTGAGAACTCTGACTCCGGAGGTTCCAACCCCATGATATTTCCATATATGACGTATGTTTTCTGACATGACGAATATGGGTTGAGGTGGTAGGAAGGTGGTTACAGTACAAATGGCCACATCCTTTCTGTCCTCTCACATGCCATCTCAGAGCTCATCAGCATATGCCAGAAGGATAGGTGGAACACTGTCACAGAGAGCCAAACGCTGTCAAAACTGACAGTGACAATGCTAATTGGCTGCCAGTAGGCTGTGAAATATGGACAGTTGAGAGTGCTGGGTGTAGCGTTAGCAAGCACAGACATGTTCACAAAGGAAGACAAAATTGAAAGGACAAATGTAGATATACAAACTTGTATTCATGAAAGACACACTCTCTCTATCCCACACACATACACACACACATGCGCACACACTTTAAAACAGCGACAGGCCATTTTAATTACCATGGTGAGTGATTACCATGGTGAGTGACGACAAGCTCCATCAATCCCTCATGAGCGCCCCTCACGGCACCAACACACACACACAAACTGGCGGGTAAACACAATCGACCACCTCATAAGCCTCCCAAAGGTATCAACATGTCTTCACTTTCAGGTAAATCATCTCACCTTGAGCTCAACTGGGATCATTCCCAATGCTAATACCTATTTCTGGCAATGGTAACCATTTTTTTTTGTAATTTCCCTTAAATATTTTATCATTTGTAAACCAAAGAGTCATAACCTATAGTCTGTTTATGAAATATTCAAACCAGTGTGTTTTTCTATCACGACTCAGCACTCCACTGTATGTTGGTTCATTTTTTGTCACCAGTTGCACCATTTTTGTGCAACATGTTAGTGATAAACATCATGGATATTAATTCATAAGCAGGGGCCGCTAATTTGTTGATTTGTGAGAAGTATTTAGCAATGATCCTTGAACAGATCCATGAATAGATGATCTCTCAATTAGCCCGACAAGATTTCAAAACGTCTCCAAAGGCAAGCGTAGCATTACAGTCGAGCTCAAAATGGCCGACAGGGACCAGGTTGCAAAAAAAAGTGCTAGCTCGCAGCAATAACGAGGTTCACAGCTTGAACATGTATATTCCACAGCTCATCCTGGCAATTAACAAACAGCGGGTGGTCGTTTGACTTTAGGATGTGGTGTATCATGGAAAGGGTAAAAAATCCCAAGGTAGCAAATGGAAAGTAAAGGTTGGGGGGGATGATTGGGGAAGTAGAGTTAGGAGAAGAGAGCCTTCTAAGGTAAAAAGCTAGCGCCAAAAGCAGACTTCAAGGCTTTTAGACGTGAAACCTTCCAACTACTTAGCTGAAAGTGCAGCATGTAGAGAGAAAAAGATGGAAGCAGAGGGGGACATAATACAGAATATTACTTAGAGTGGCCCTCAAGGTTCTGTGGGCAAGTTAGTATGGAGGGGGCCAGAATCACTGGCATGCAACGGGTCAGGGTCTGGGAGGTGAGTGTGTGTGTGTGTCCTTGTGTGTGTGTGTGTGTGTGTGTGTGTGCTCGTGTGTCCATGCAACCCCCCCGGTAGGTTGGCTGACCTTGAGAACATAAGCATATGCATGCTAGCATGGTCAGACCTGCTCCTCTGTGGCTTATATTCATGTATTCATTTCTAGCGCACACACACATACACACAAACTTTCTCACACACACACACACACACGCACACACTGTACCCTGAGCACCCATACATAAACAGAGCAAGCGTGGACACCTGAAATCCAGGCTGTAGTCTCCACACTGCTGTGCTGCTCAAGGATTCCACGAGAGGATCAGTCTTCAAGTGGATATCTGTTTGACTTGGCAAGGCGCCAGACAACGGCATAATATTTTGCGAAGAGGGAGAAACATGACAGGAAAGACAGGGGAAAAACAACAAGCCTCGATTGTTCTCTCATCTGTTTTCATCTGGTATGTTTAGCACACTGGTTTCCCAGGACATGTCACACATCAGAGAAGCTTCATCCACCTGAAAGCCACCATCTCTTTCAAATTCATTTTATGTCTCTCAATAACCTCTTTGTGTGTGTGTGTGTGGGTGTGTGTGTGTGTGTGTGTGTGTGTGGGTGTGTGTGTGTGTTTGGCCATTGAACGGGTCCTAAGATGGTGGATTCTCTTTGGTTGGGTGAAGAATGCAAAGACTCACACAATGGTTCAAGCCTTGTCCTCTGACTCCTTCAAACACACACACACGATTCACACATACACACCCATATTAGGGTACTGTTTGCGTGTACACGCACACACACACACACGCAAACAGTACCATAATTCAACAAGTAATTACATTATCTGTCTATGGGAGAACGCGCCTGCTTGGCAGCCTCAATAATTAATTCATGCCCTTCCTTACTTGTTTTTAATATTCATAGAAATGATCCATGGCCTCTCCTTTCTTAATCTTGTTAATGTTGTTTTTTTCTCCTCCTGTTTTCCAACTCCCCTTCAGTGTGAAGTCAGTATTCAAATTAAAAAGGCTGACTGCTCTGGACTTATATCATGAGAGGCTGAAACGAGCTCGCAGGAGTAGCTCTCGGCTTTCCAGTATCTTCCCTTGCACATGGTTAAGAGACTTATTCTCCAAGGGCCAATATTCATATTGTTGAATAAACCCCCATAATAAAATGATAAACACATACATAAATAAGCTCGCTGGGTAGTAGCGCTCACATTAGATTCAGACCTCGGGGAGTCTGTTACAGCTCACTGGCGACCTCACTTCTCATTTGTGCTCTGGTGAAGGGCATGTTATGACTACGGTGAGTGTATTGACTGAGGAAACGAAAGGTGTGCATAAACTGTACATGTATGTAGATGGGGTGTATGACACTGTACATGTATCCTACATGGGATTACACGTGTGGGTATGTGTGTGTGTGTGTGTGTGTGCATGTGTAGAACCACAGACCCAAACATGGATATCAGTAAACATACACATGGACAGGCAAACCAAACACACAGACACACACACACACACAAACACACACACACACACTGAGGAACATCGAAATTGAAACATCCAGAAGTAACAAATCCAGTTAAGAACCTTTTCATTTAAATTGCCATAGATGGAGAGCTTGTAAAACCACTAGCCGTGCCCTCATTCATCACAACTGTCACAACATTCACCATTTGTCACAATTACAACTCAAAGTTTTATGATAATTTGATTTTTATGAAAACCCATAAAGAATGTGAGTGAATTCCACAGTAAAGTGTCACACGTCCTTAACTTAGAGATGACTTTCCTCTCAGCCCACACTACCTGTCCACTACCTCCATACCTACCTTTTCTGTTTGGGGCAAAATCTGCTTGGCTAATTTCTTCATTTTTATCATGTCTTTCTACCTCTGTCTGTCCCACTCTCCCAGAAAACTCACTTGAAAGGGTATGCAGAACAAAGGAGATAGTGCACCTTATTTCTTTTCATTTCCTTCTTGTGTTTGGTTGAACTCCATCTCTTTCACAATTTAATTTGAACAGGAAATGATGGAAAATGACAGAGGCCTCTCTCTCTCTCTCTCTCTCTCTCTCTCTCTCTCTCTCTCTCTCTCTCTCTCTCTCTCTCTCTCTCTCTCTCTCTCTCTCTCTCTCTCTCTCTCTCTCTCTCTCTCTCTCTCTCTCTCTCTCTCTCTCTCTCTCTCTCTCTCTCTCTCTCTCTCTCTCTCTCTCTCTCTCTCTCTCTCTTTCACAGTAACCAGGTCAGCAAGCAGCCCCTGGAGTGTCTCTCTCCATTCCGGCTGATACTAGACGAATCCCCATATCTCCACACACACACACACACACACTCACACACACATATGCATCTCATCGAAAGATACAACATCACCAAGCTATAGCTCTCGCCTAGCCTATCTCCCAACTACAGTAACACCTGGCAATGCAGTGTGTGCCCTATTTCCCTCTGCCCCCCCCCCCCCCCCCCCCCACGCTTCGTTCTTATCAAAAAGAGGCAAGCAATGAGACAAAACAGACAACTCTGGCACACGGCTGAGTGTGGGGATCACGTTTAGCCTGGTGAAAGAAAAAAATGGTGTCATAAGGGGAGAGAGAGAAAGAGAAGGAAAGCGAGAAAAGGAAAGATGAGTGTCAGAAAGGAGAGGGAGAAAGAGGGGGCCAAGAAAGTCAGACAGACAGGGGGAGGTCTCCAGCAGGGCTCAGCTGCACCTCGACAGGAAGAGAGCAAACAAAGAGCAAAGAAAGAAAGTTTAAAAAAAAAAGTGAGTGCTTCTTTTCCTCCACTTCTTATCATCTGCCTCTCTGCCGTCGTGAAGCAAACCCATGAAGGAACACAATGAGTGAGGAGCTGATTCAAGTATCAACAACAAAAAAAAGGATTAGGGCTTTTCCATTTCTTTGACCAAACCCCACAAAGAGGGGAAGGGGACCCACAGATAAAGAGGGCGTCTGAGAGCTTTTGTCTGAACGTTTTGACAATTTATAGATAAAGGATTTTTCTGAGGATTCAAGTTTGATGGGGAGTCAAATCCACTGACTGAAGCATCAGATTTGGGAACATCAAAACAACTCCAAAAGCAATTCCAGATGTCCAATAGGACACATTTCTGAAATCTCCAAAGCATTTGTTTCAAATTTAATGATAACGAGACAAAAGGCTTGGGATGTAAGTTTCTAAAATCCATAATACAATTTTCCGAGAGAAAAAATAGAACTCCTTGAGAACCCCAGCAATTGCAACAAGACTACAATACCCATACAAGACAGACAGGACTAGACGATCAGAAGCACATGAAAGGGAACACGTATGGTTGATAATGAGGTCTTTAAGACGCGAGAGACGAGAGACGGCAACACGTCTCACCAGCTGCAGGATGACACGTCTTCGTCAAAGGGAAGCATCAAACGTCCGTGCGTGAAAAGGAATACTGAGTTCAACTCTGTTGGGAACGGAACTATTATTACTGTTTGTGTTCACTGTGGGTAAAGTGGGCTGTGTTCTGATACATATTTGTTTCAGAGAAAGGTAGAAAAACAAACGTCTTGTGTACTAATTAACAACAAGAAATGTTAATAGTTACAGAAAATGCATTTAGGTTGTATCATTTAGCTAAACACATGAATATATTGCATAAAAAACTATTGGAAAATGCAAAGTTTAAAATAGCAAAAGGTTATTATCACCCTTTTTTGCAGTTCATAATGATCCTTGCTACAGTAGAACATATTACATTAGCACTTATCAGGAAGCTGAGTGGTGAGAAAGTGGAGACGAGAAATAACACTGATCAAAGACCCAGAAAGATCCGCTCTCTGAGGCACCATGGTCCTTCTTTAGGAGTTTCAGGGATAACAAGGACTAACAGGAGACACTACAATCAAGATGTGTCATACAAAATAGAGAAACCCTCAATCACGGACAAGATTTGTTGTGCACCATGCATGATCACTCTGTCCTCCACAACTGTCCCTATGTGATTAAAGAGAATTACTACTGAAAAATACAAGGCGTAAGACAAAAAAAATGAATCATATGATTTCATTCTTGGAAGGACTACTCAATTCAAATTGTGACTCACATAGACAAATAATAAAGCCTTCCATTACTCCCACACTACTAAAAGCTAAATGCCCATGTGTAACTGAGCCTTGGATCAAAGCATGGATTGTGTAATTCCACAAACAGTTCAACAAAACCCTTTCAGGTATACCATTAAGCTGGGTTAGGCTTTGGCATAAAGAAAGAAAGAAAGAACAACACACATAATTGCTGCTCTCATTTCAGCAAAATGGACAGTCAGAGGATGTAGAACGCCACGCAACTGGAACATGATATGGTCTACTGTAGGACAGTCTTTCATCAAGCCACTCGAAGCCACATATGTGTGAGACAGGTGGTAGGCGGTCTATAATTGAAAAAGACGTCACCTCCGTGACCCAACTACTCCAATGAATTGAACTTCACAGGGAGTTCTCAAAATGGACACCAGATTAGTGAGTCCCTCCTGAGGGGGAACAAGGACCAGAGCCACACGCGACAGGACTCTGGATCAAACAGTGCCCGTGATGAAACCAAGTCTCAACTCTTAAAAGTGCCTGTCGATTACAATCTTAATTAAAAGCCTCCTCGCTCGTTCTCTCTCCGGCTAGGTCTCCTTGCGTTTTTTTGTCTTTCATTCTCTGCTCCCTCGCTTCCTCTTTAGGAGTGACTGCGGCATCTGAGGACATGCGGGATGATTGATGGGTTAGATACCGGGAATGAATTGCTGATAAAAGCTCTGGGCTAGAGAGGTTGGAGTGATGTACGTGTGTGTGTGTGTGTGAGTGTGTTTGTGTGAAAAACTGTGGAGTGACAGCTTCTTGTTCCGGTGACTCAGACAGTGCAAGATGATGACAGGAGCCAGGCATTATCTGACACTGCTCTGATTTTATACACACAATCACACGCACACACACGCTATCTCATTTTGAAGTCCTAAGGACAAACTTGAGGATTGACATGCCGGAGGTTCACTGTCAGCATACTGAGAGATACATGTCACACATAGGCACACACACACACACATACAATTGTTGTGTCCCCCTCATGTGCCAACCTGCCACAGCTTTAGTACGGGATTGGATGGTGATGGGATTGGATCCCTCAACAAAGGCCCTTATGATTGGTGCCGCCTGGACAACCACCAGGAGTGTGCACCCAAAATCCTCAAAGCTTAGTCATAAAGTCAGCGCCATAGCGCAATATGGGGGAGTGACGGCAAACAAGACTTATTAGATCAAGGCTTTGGTGGCAGCCGTAAAAGCAGATAAAATATTGAAGATGAGAGAGTCATATATTGGACAAATGGCAGCCGCCCTCATCTGTACGCCAGGAATCACGTCTAAATATGACTTGGAATCGCTCCGCTTTTGAGGGAGAATTAAGTGGGCGCCATATTTAAACACACTTCAAATACTGCCCTCCCAGCTTCAATCTCCATTCTATTTGGACTGGGGAAATCCATTTGGGAGGAATTGACTGAGCTTTGGCTGGAGCCGGCAGTCACAGCGGATCGACGCAGAGCAAAGAGAAAGACGAGGATGAGAGAAGCAAACAGACTGAGAGAGAGAGAGAGAGGGGGGGGGGGGGGTAAAAGTAGACACAAACCAAGAAATTGAATACAGAGAGGGTGTGAGAGAGAGAAAGAGAGAGAGAGAGAGAGAGAGAGAGAGAGAGAGAGAGAGAGAGATAGATAGATAGATAGATAGATAGAAAAAGGGAAAGGATGTGATCTTCTCCAGGGACATGAGATAGCTAGAGAAAGATATTCTGGATTGATCCCAGTTCCTGATGCCTGATGAACTCCAAAAAATAAAGAATGATCCCCTCTATAGAGCAGTCTAAAACCTTCCACAGTATAATATGGGAACCGCTCAAACACCGGATCAAGATATACCTTTCACTCCCTCTCCACCTCTCTCTCTCCTCTTTTCTGTCTCCTCCTCCTCTCCCTCTCCTCCTCCTCTCTCTTCCTCCTCACCCTCCTCTCTCTCCTCCTCTCTATCCTCCTCTCTCTCCTCTTACTCCTCTCTCTTCCTACTCTCTCTCTCTCCTCCTCCTCCTCTCTCTTCCTCCTCACCCTCCTCCTCTCTCTCCTCCTCCTCTCTCTTCCTCCTCACCCTCCTCCTCTCTCTCCTCCTCTCTCTTCTCCTCCTTCTCTCTCTCCTCCTCCTCTCTCCTCCTCCTCCTCCTCCTCTCTCTCATTCTTTCTCTCTTCCTCCTCTCTTCTTCTTCCTCACCCTCCTCCTCTCTCTGATCCTCCTCTCTCTCCTGTCTCTTCCTCCCCCCTCCTCCTCTCTCTCCTCCTCTCTCTGCTACTTCTCTCTCCTCCTCTCTCCTCCTCTCACTCCTCCTCCTCCTCTCTCTCCTCCTCCTCTCTCTTCCTCCCCCCTCCTCATCTCTCTCCTCCTCTCTCCTCCTCTCTCTCCTACTACTCTCTCCTCCTCTCTCCTCCTCTCACTCCTCCTCCTCCTCTTTCTCCTCTCTCTCCTCCTCCTCCTCTCTATCCTCCTCTCTCCTCCTCTCTCTCCTCCTCACCCTCCTCCTCTCTATCCTCCTCTCTCTTCCTCTCTCCTCCTCTCCCTCTACTCCTCTCTCTGCTCCTCATCCTCTCTCCTTCCTCCTCACCCTCTCCTCCTCTGCCTCAGTGGCCCTTGGTAACAGCATGACAACAAACAAAACAACCAAACAGGCGGTGTCATTACACAGCATACACTTAACTAATTTCAGCAAGAGACCTGGTGCCTCTCCGAAATTTCCAATTGAGTGTGAAATGGGCGCACCAGAGACTCAACACTAAAAGAATGGAGAGAAGAGGAGAGAAGAAGTGAGAGATAATGATGCGTTTATCCGGGGCGTCTTTCTCCCTCGCTCTCCCTTGGACTGCATAAGGGTAAACAGAGCAGAATGGAGCACGGGGGGGAAAACAGCGGCCATAATGACCGTGATGGCGGACAATGATAGCAATCACAGTAAATACAATAATCTCAGCCCATTTGCCTAGGCCTTTTTGGCAAGTCCATCAGAGCCATGTGTTGGCATGTATGGGTGTGTTTGTCCAGCAGAACATATATTCATGCATGCTTGGGTGTGTGCATGTGTGTGTGTGATGTGCCAATAGGAGCTGTCATCATCAGAGAGACGTGTTTGATTGGCCCCTCACGTCCGAGTTAACACTCTAGAAACCATCCGTTTCCTGTCAGACTCATCACCACCAATGAGGAAGAGAAACCTTCAACAAACCAATCAGGGGCTTGTTGTCAAACACGTTATTTTCCTCTCCTCTCAAACATTAGAAGAATTTAAAAGTGATGAAATGATGACCTGTAGGGTGCTGTGTAGAATAGCTCCCACTAGCACCCAATATTGTCTGTCGTCACTGTGGATTGTACAACGTACATAGCATGAAAACTCAAGGGTAACAAACACCATTTTTTCCACAACCATTAAAGTTCTTTCGGAAGGAATTTGAAGGGAGCACCACATCTCCCATACACTGTCTATTAGGCTGCTTCACATCACTTTATCTTCCCCATTCACCAGCCTCATTCAGCCATTCTCCATCTATTCCCCGCTTTGCCACTTAGCCCAATAGAAACGTCCTCATTCTCCATCCTTCTTCACCCGGCTTCCATCATTTACTCTATACGTCCAACTGGCATCAGCAATCAAACAATTAACTCCCGGCTAGAGAGCATTAAACCGTGGGGCAACCCAGTGATTACACAGAGGTAAAGTGGAGGACGTGTGAAATCTGATAAGGCATCAGTCAGGGGTGTTGACTCGCCCCTGCCAAGTGTCACGAGACCGTACAAAAGCCCCTCATCTGTCCCCCGATGAGATAAAGACCGACCCATCATCCTCCCTTTCAGCTGCCATGAAAAGACGGAGAGAGAGGAGAGCGAGGAGCGAACCCCCCCCCCCCCCACCAAGAGAGGGGGTCAAAGTCAAACCTCCGACAGGGAACATGGCTTTATTTAACCAGGCGCGCTTAGATCCCGTAGACTGATCTTCTGTGACCATATTTAATGGCTGAAAAAGGGGAGAGGGTGGGGGTTGAGGGAGGGAGGGAGGGGGTGAAGTTACACTCTGATTGCTCTTTCTGATACTAGGGATGGATGGCATGAGGTAAATGCCGAAAGAATAACAGTTTGTACAGGATCCAGGTATGTATTATTTAACAGTCCAATCTGTTGTTCCTGTGTTTGGGTAAGAAGGGCCCACAGCTGACACCAGTTTATTGCTACACTGTCCATTCATGCTCCTCTACACGATAGTTAATTCATCCATCTCCAATCTATATTGAAGATTTCACAAAGCTAGTTCTACCGAAACAAATCAATGAATTCCCTTTAGACTGTCTTTCATGCCGCTCGCTGCCCCAACAGCACAGTTGTTGGATCTCATTGAATAAACAAATACATGAGGGTGTCTTGAAATGGAACTTTCACAACAAATGACGTCTCGTCATCGATGCGTTCGTCATGTAGTGAACCCACACTAGGATAACAAACATCCACTAGGATAACAAACATCCACTAGGATAACAAACATCCAAACGTTCATGGTGGCCACACAGCCTTTTCAGGTGCTTGTGCCTTCACACTATTCACACAGACATGCACACATTACCCCTTCCACTTACTAATTTATACCGCACAGATACACTCTAAAAGCCTGACTGTGAATGCATTCCCTCATTACTATCCCTGGAGTATAAATGGATATGCATCCCTCTGCTTTTGTTCTGATAACCACCTCCTTGGTCATATTCATGTCCTGCTTTCCATAACAAAAAGCCTGTTGCCAATTGTGAGGGTGTGTGTTTGTGTTCTTTGCGTTCCGTGTGTGTGTTCTTTGTGTTCTGTGTGTGTGTGTTTGTGTGTCTGCCGTGTGTGTGTGTGTGTGTTTGTGTTCTGTGTGTGTGTGTTTGTGTGTGTCTGCCGTGTGTGTGTGTGTGTGTTTGTGTGTCTGCCGTGTGTGTGTGTGTGTGTGTGTGTGTGTGTGTGTGTGTGTGAGAGCCACCATGCTGCCATGCAGTCGTTTGAAATGCAAACGAGCCACTTTTCAGATGGCCTGTCTCCTGTGCCTTGTCTCATCTCAAACTGTCATGTCCCCGTCACACGAGCTTCTGACCGGGGTTTTTTGACCGCCGTCAGAATATGGGATATTATTATTTAGCAGGGAGGCTAAAGGTAGAAAACGTGTTATTTTCTATTTAGCAGCTAACAGGAGTGATCACTATAGGAAACAAAGGAGGAAGCTGAAAACTCTGAACACTCAGTATGCAGGGCAGCGCTCACATGACAATGGGATCAAAAATAGTGTAGGGTGTAATACTTTTGTAGAATTGACAAATGCTTGTCCTGGTTTTGGAGCTTTATGTAGTGTGTGTGTGTGTGGGGGGGGGGGGGGGGATGTGTGTGTGGACTGGATTAGGAATGCTGTCTTTGAAAGCAATGGATAACACCCAGAATCCCATAGGAACCAATAGGCTGTCTGCCAGATTGTCATGCAACGCCAAGCAGCCCCAAGTAAAGACACACACTTACACTGCAGGCCATACACAACATGATATTGGACATTTCAAGCTCAGCAACACACACAGAGAAAAGATTCCTAGCACTGACAAGCAGCTTAATGTCACATTCTGAAAGATATAAACAAGTACACACAGCAACATTGTCAAACAATGCAAGGCGTCTACCAGACTTGGCCCTACTGTGTTGAATTGGCTCTCTCAACACAATTACAGATTACAAAATTTAAAAATTACAGTTCCAGACACTTTGACGTAAACACCATTGCCATAGTTTTGAACGTGTCATTTTGTGTCTGAGTTACAAAAAAAGAGAGACACAAGAAGAAGAAAGGGAGAGAGAGGTAGAGAGAAAAGAGAGAGAGAGGTAGAGAGAAAAGAGAGAGAGTTACAGAGAAAAGAGAGCGTGGCAGGAGAGAGGCGGAGAGCGAGCGACAAGAAAAAAGAAAGATGGCTCTCCACTGAAATGAAACTAAGCACTTTTTTGCGGCACTGGCACAGATTTGAAAGCTCCCCTTTCATCAAGCGCTGCTGATCCATTCCTTTTCTTTTTTAAGCGGTGAAAGAATGAAACCTTTTCATCCGGCTGGGAAAAAAAGACAAGACAGAAATCCAGTAATAATTATGACTGTCCCATGTGGGAACGGTCTCATGCTAAGAGCTCACACAGTCTTCAATGTGCTGAGCCTAATTACTGTGGACCACATATCACATTCACTTAATACTCGAACCAGGACATTTCCTGCTCGCTCATTAATTCCATACTAAAGGGGGGGAGCTGTTCCTCCAGCAGAGACGAGGCAAAGGAGGAGTACGGCTTTGGAATTGCATGGATTCACATTAGCGTTTTACAGCTAGCCAATTAGCCCTGGCGATTGTTAGCTCCACCATGGCGGCAGCTAGCTTGCCCATTAGCTTCCATTCTTTCCCACACTTCTCCCTCTCATTCCGTCTGAGAGATTGCAATGAGGAAGGGTAGGCATCTCGTTAAACCGTGGTTGGCGAGTTCATATTCTTTTGTTTGTTCTTCCTGTTTTCCCTGCCATTGGTGTTTTCTGTCTGTCTCCCTGTGTGTGTGTGTGTGTGTGTGTGTGTGTGTGTGTGTGTTTTGGTCCTTGTTTGTCCCTAGTTCCCTGCACTCTTGTGTCTCATTCCGATCCCTCAGCAGGTGTCTGATGTGAGCTGGTGGGCCCAAAAGCAGAGGGAAGTGAGCAGGCAGAGTCAAAGTAACCAACACATATCTACTATTTATTTATTCTCAAAAACACTGTAACACAAAGACCACTCACACATGAAAGAACCAGAACACAACCGTACAAACCAAACCCTACATGGACCCAGCGGAGAAGAACCTTTAGCCTACACAGCAAGGGTGTCAGAGTGTTGTCGGTTTGTTGTTGTGTTAAGGTCTTTCCGTGTGAGTAGTAGAGCCATAAGTTCAACATGGCTCTGACCCTATGTTGGTTTTGTGACCCTCAATGAGCCACTGAGCACTTTCCATTGCAGCTAAGGGGACGCGATCTTTAAACAGCTTGGAGGCTTGGTCAACTTCATAGGTCTATAAGCATTGGCCCACAGTAGCCATATTGTTCATAAAGCCTTAGAAAACAAAGTGGGAATAATGTTTTTCACTCCTAAGTCAAGGTAACACCTCTTATCTGTGCAATGTTAAATGTTGTCAGTGGTAGGGCTTCAACTTAGACAGAAGTAATCAGTAGGTTATTTGAATATCACCGCCACTAAATGCTGTTTAGACCGCCACCGAGCTTCCGTCACTTTGAGACGTTCTGACAATAGAGTTCAGTACATGCGGCGAAAATAGGGCTATACGTAACTCAATGTAGACGTTACTCTCCGCTCTGACAGATGTTTCATCTTCCTTGAAAGATCTTTTGAACATGCTGTTGTTTCATAGCAACAATAAGACAAGGTTAAGAAATACAGTGTGCGCTTGAAAAGCAGCATTAACGAGACTACGACGGTGGTTGGAGTTGGCAACAACGTGATTGGCAAGGTGTTGGCTGAGGGATAGGTTAATTGTATTTTCCATCAGTAACGGCGTGGGAGGTGTGGCTGCGTCGGCTGGTGCGCAGCTGTTGTGTGTTATTGGAGATGACAAGAGGCTTGTTAGTTCAATTTATGACACCTAGTCGCTCCTACAAAGGGTGGATGTAACGCACGAGGCGTGAACACAGACACACAAACACATAGCCTTCACTCGTCGTAAAAACCTCTGACATTCACAATGCGCAATGTTTTCACGCGACGTTCACAAACTAAATCTCGCAGCCGCAGCTTTTTGCAAAGCAACTGTGTTTTGTGTTTCGCAAGAACATGACAATTTGCTGTCTGCGATTGAAAAGAATGTCCATGCAAAATCAGGCCTTTGTGAATTAACTTGGCCTAATTCACTTCCATTTCACTTTGAAGGCAGCATCAGAAATCCATGCGACAAATAAGCAAAGAGATAATAGGGGTCATTTTCCAAAACAGAGAACTATTTTTTTTAAAGACTGTACCTTCTCTCTATTCTTTGTTTAAAACCCACCTTCCTCTTGATTCTGTCGCACTTTGACTAGACGCTACTTATAAATCAGCCACCCACCCGGTGCCAAGAGAGAAGAAAACTAAACATTAAGCAATCTCTATCAAACACAGACTCATGTGTTTGTCATGTTGTTTCTTTACAATTCTTTCCAAAAGGCTTTCATGTCTGCAGCCTTTTCTTTTCCTCCATCCTCTCCATTCATTCTCATTTGGCTAATCTCCATCCATATTTTCCTCCACCTCCCTTTCCTGCTTCTTCTCTCTCTCTCTTTCCCCACATCTCATCTACCTCTCCATCATTTGTCCAACATTCCCCTCTGTCTCTCACTCCACTCCTGCGGCAGAGCTAAGGTCAAATACTTTTATTTTTAGCCCGCAATAACAAACCAGTCCTGTTCCGACATGGAGAGACAGGTTGGACCGCGAGGTTTCTTCCCTGGGGTCCTGCTGCATTTAGACCCCGAGTCACAGCTTGTCCCACGGCGCTGTCACTGTCCCCCATTGCGTCACCGTAACCGTGGAGCAACAGAAAAACATTGCTGTGACGACCTAGTATCACCAGGTCCCTCGGACAGCTCAGCTGCAGCCTGCAGCCAGACAGGCCCATCCTCAGGGAGCCACAGCACCAAACCCATCTAGAACAGTCCGCACAATAATTAGGACACTTGCTACCAACAAATAATCAACTTAATGTTCCTATTTTGTGTTTGTTTGAACAAATCAGCCTCTTATGCTTAAGACATGCATTTGAATGGTTTATGTTGTACCTACATATAGCTAAATGTTTGGTTTGAAAGCAGTAAATGCTGGATTCAGATGCTCCACAGCACCCCAGGCTACAGCATCTGCATGATGGTGAAGTCCGTGAGCGTCCGCTGCTCTGTTCAGAAGAGACAGATGCTGCACATCACCAGCGGCAGCAACAACAGGGGATATTCCAGAAAGGATTTCCTAGCGATGCACTCGTTTGGGGATTATGCCATTCATCCCAGAGAGAGGAAGTGTGACAATCCCTCCTAGCCAAGCCATCCATTGGCTAGATCCTTCCATATGTAACCACTCACTGCCAAAGCATAGATACCAGCCGGTGGAGCAGCAACACATTTTCCAGGGACTAACCAGTAAGTCTCAAAGGGGCCAGAACCACAAAACAGCAGGAACCACATGCAGCATTTGATACTGAATAGTTCAGGTAGGGAGCAGGATTGCTTCTAAGAAAGTTCTGGGCAGAAGTCTTAAGTGACACAGCATCTCGACGATACGAGATCCTGCCCAGGATGAGTGACAGGTGGGTGACAGGTCAGGGAAGGAAAAGGTTGGTTGGACGAGTTCCATTTGCCGTATTAGGAATCACATGACAAGAATGGCTGTTGATGAGGCTCTTAAAAGAGAGAGGCTGGTGAGAAAAGCTCCCAAACACTTTACCCAGACACGGAGAGAAAAGAGGAGTCAGCTCCTGAAAGATTAATATGGAAGCTAAAAAGCCAGATGGAAATGCTTTTAGACTCGCCCCGCCTCAATGGGATGGAGGGGCATTGATTTCCTGTAGGCGCTGTAGACGCCGTTTGTCACAATGGCGCCCATAAGCGATGGAGCCTTAACTGATAACCGCGCTGGCCCAAAAATGACCTTAAACACTGGTTGTTAGGGAGGGAGTGGACACTTAGCGGTGTGTATTCCCTGTCCAGTTACTGCTGGCTCTTCAGCCGGGATGCTCTCAATCTGAGGTGGTTTTCTGGTCGACAGCCAGACTTAGAAGAGGATCAATGGTAGAAAAGTGACACCTAAGTGATCGATCGATACTATTGGCTGTCTTTAAGGGGTGCAGACGGGAGGGGCTGGGCGGGCGGACGCGTCAGAGTCTCTCCGTTTTGGCCCGGTGACATCATCGTGCCGATAGGCCCATCATGCTTCTCATTAGCGCGATCAATGGCGCGTTCGTCTCAGCAGCTCGCGTCAATGCGCACCAGGCGGCGCGGAGGGGCTGGAACGACGGAGCAATAGACACGCAGGAGGGAGACAGACAGGGAGGCAGAGAGGGAGGTAGAGAGGGAGGCAGACAGGGAGGCAGAGAGGGAGGTAGAGAGGGAGACAGACAGGGAGGCAGAGAGGGAGGTAGAGAGGGAGGCAGAGAGGGAGGCAGAAAGGGAGGCAGAGAGGGAGGTAGAGAGGGAGGTAGAGAGGGAGGCAGAGAGGGAGGTAGAGAGGGAGGCAGAGAGGGAGGTAGAGAGGGAGACAGACAGGGAGGCAGAGAGGGAGGTAGAGAGGGAGGCAGACAGGGAGGCAGAGAGGGAGGTAGAGAGGGAGGCAGACAGGGATGCAGAGAGGGAGGTAGAGAGGGAGACAGACAGGGAGGCCGAGAGGGAGGTAGAGAGGGGGGCAGACAGGGAGGCAGAGAGGGAGGTAAAGAGGGAGGCAGAGAGGGAGGCAGAGAGGGAGGTAGAGAGGGAGGTAGACAGGGAGGCAGAGAGGGAGGTAGAGAGGGAGACAGACAGGGAGGCAGAGAGGGAGGTAGAGAGGGGGGCAGACAGGGAGGCAAAGAGGGAGGTAGAGAGGGAGGCAGAAAGGGAGGCAGAGAGGGAGGTAGAGAGGGAGGCAGACAGGGAGGCAGACAGGGAGGCAGAGAGGGAGGCAGAAAGGGAGGCAGAGAGGGAGGTAGAGAGGGAGGTAGAGAGGGAGGCAGACAGACAGGGAGGCAGAGAGGGAGGTAGAGAGGGAGGCAGACAGGGAGGCAGAGAGGGAGGTAGAGAGGGAGGCAGACAGGGAGGCAGAGAGGGAGGTAGAGAGGGAGAAAGACAGGGAGGCAGAGAGGGAGGTAGAGAGGGAGGCAGACAGGGAAGCAGAGAGGGAAGGAGAGGCAAATGGCCCGGGTGCATGGAGGAAGACAGAGATTTTCGAAGCGGAGAGAGAGGGATACGTAGAGTAAACAGGCGACAGATTGCCTGCCACCCACACACCCACGGGCTGCATTCCCATCCCATGGTGCCGGGCGGTTGCCCCTAGCAGCCAATGTTGCTAATGGAAGCGTGTCCATCCACTAAGAAAAGGCGATGGTGGCCTTCACATCTGACACACAATAGATCCACACGGAGAAAACAGGAGTCTGTGCTTTGCAAGGTGGCCGTGTTTGAGAACAGAGGTGGTGGAGAGAAAGGAGGGACTACCAGGAGAGAGAATACCAGGAGAGAGAATACCAGGAGAGAGAATAGTAGGGAACAGAAGAGGGAATGGAAACATGGTTAGCAGCTCATGATATAAAACCAGGGGGGGAATCCTGATGCTTTGAAACATGGTACAACAGTTCAAACTATATGATTGCCTGTCACATGTTCACAAGTCAGAGAGGGATTATCAGTCAGAAACACAACCAAACTCTCTTTCACACATACAGTGTACTGTACACACACAACCCCCGCCCCGGACACACACACACACGCACCAAACGCTAACTCCACCTCCACCCACACCAGTCCCACAGCACTTCCCACCCAGAGGAGTTTATGAGCATGATTCCATGTGTCTATAAACCCAACTGATAGACCGAGGTTGAGACAGAATGACTGTGTGAAGGATACCAGTAAAACAGTACACTGTAATCTCTCAAGCCACCTCCTCAAATCCTCCTCTGGTAAAACCACCATCTCCTTCCTTCTGGTGGCATTTCATTAGAGGTATTTGTTCAGAAAGACCTTGGATATCGGCTGACTTTGGCCATGACACTGACAGGAGGCGGAGAGAGAAAAAAATGCATTTCATGACCCGGCACGGTAAAAGCCGAAATCGTAATAACTTTTTCCGCGTAATAAAAAAAAGAAAGCGAAAATTCTCTGGCAAGTCATAATGCATTGTGTTCAGCAGACTGTGATACGGAAAAGACAACCTCTGCTCAGTCCTGGATTACCAATGAGGAGAGGGAGGGAGGGAGGGAGGGAGGGAGGGAGGGAGGGAGGGAGGGAGGGAGGGAGGGAGGGAGGGAGGGAGGGAGGGAGGGAGGGAGGGAGGGAGGGAGGGAGGGAGGGAGGGAGGGAGGGAGGGAGGGAGGGAGGGAGGGAGGGAGGGAGGGAGGGAGGGAGGGAGGGAGGGAGGGAGGGAGGGAGTTACTTGTGAAAACACAAGTAGAGAAAGATAGGAGAGGAAATGAAAATGTGATTGGTAACACAAGCAGACACATCCAAAGTATGTTTGTGTGTTAGCTTTGTCTGTACACATCCCAGATTGAATATGCATGAGGCACCATGGTCCACCTGCATTGCCCTCAGACCACCTAACTCCCTGCCATATCCGTGTCTCAACATACAGGGGAATGATGGTAGTTGTAGTTTCAATCAATTTCCACCTCCGTATAATGCTGCTACAGGGATTTGTGTGCTTCTGATACGTGTGTCAGCATACATTTCCCAAGGTGCCCTGTTCATTCCAATACTCATTACAGAACACCTGCTAAATAATCCACACACATGACAGTTGATGTTTTTTCCCAGTCGAAAATAAATGTCTTACAAGAGGGGTGCTAATGAGGAAAGGAAGAATCTCTCTTCAGCTCTTCTTCTTTCTCCATCCTCTCTTGCCGTTCCTCCACTTTCGTGACCAGCTCACCATGACCCTTTTTCCATTTCCTTGTTCCAAAGTCACCACACTCTCTCTCCAATCAGTCGCACGCCGTTCTCCCATCCTCTCACTCCTACCAGCTCTTTCCCTCTCTGTATATCTTTCATCTTCATTCTGTTCATCATGTAGCAGCATCTGCAACAGGAGAGGAGAGTCCCCAAGGTGTGGAGAATGGAAAAACCCCATGGCAGGCGTGATTAGGATGTCGTTTCATAAACAGACTTGCCCAGGAGAATACATGGATGAAAGCACCAACGCCCCTGGAAAATTACCCACCCAGCCGGGGACAAAGTCATTTGCTTCTTGGTGAAGCAGACACGCAGACACACACACACACACACACACAAACACACACACAGCAGCAGCACGTAAGTAAATAAGACGTGAGTGCATGAGCAGTGGGAGCTCAGGGTGATTGTACTAAAGGACTGCATTAGTGTGTGTGTGTGTGCGTGTGTGTGTGTGTGTGCGCCTGTTGTGTGTGAGCGTGAGCGTGAGTGTGCGTGCCCATACACACACGTTCGTCTAGTGCGTTTGTGTGTATATATGAGCGCGTGTGGTGCGTGCGTGTGCTGGTCTCGGAGGGCGGGGGTGGGGGTGGGCCGGCAGTGGGGGGTTCAGCGTCGGTGCTGGGGCTCTATGGCCCCCCACCACAGGTGGGCTCCCTTCTCGTCTGTACCCAGCAGGAGAGCTGCTCATAAACAAACAGATGGAGGAAGGCTGGGAAAGACTCCCAGAGAGGGGGCAGAGAAAGGCAGGGCTGGCACACACACACACACACACCAAGAGAGAGCAGGCAAATAAAGGTTTCTTTCTGACTCTCACAACATCTTATATAAATACACACATACATACAGTACTGTGCAGACACACATTGACAGTACTGTACATACACACACAGTAAATCACCAGAGGACATGTGGATGAAGGCTGGCAACTGATATATACACACACACACATACACCTCATGTACGGTGAGAAAGCAAACAGCACAAGCACAAAGACACACTCAAAGACTGTGTGTGTACAAAAGGAACATTTTGGCAATCTAACCATAGTGACACGCACACATACAAAAACAGCCTGTTCACATGCACCTTAGCAGCAGGTGTCCCATTATATGGAGCAGAGTCCAGCAGAATGCCAGACACACACATAAATACACACAATCACACACACACACACCTTTAAAGGTTGGCAATGCCAGTGTTACCACCAGGCTTTAGATGAATGGCGCACCTACTAAGGGTATAAGGTTGGCAGCACTAAAGAATGTATGTGTGTGTGTGCATCTATGTCTGTCTGTGTGTGTGTATGTGTGTGTGTGTGTATGTGTGTGTGCATGATTATGTTTTAGAGGCTGGAGCGTGTGGGAATGGGTCTGGATGTATCTATTAAGTCTTACAGATGACAACCGCCTCGCTCATCTGGTTGAAACTGGACCATGCCTGGGCCAATCAAGGTCATATATATGTATAAATATGTATATATGTATATAAACAAAAGGCAATACAATAAAAATTCTATTGAAGATATTATGGTCTGCTTTTACATAGATGTTTTGTAGTTGTGTTGTGTGTCTGGGTGGTGTGTATATTTATGTGCATGCTTGTGCGCGTGTGTGAGTGTGTGTGTGTGTGTGTGTGTGTGTATGTGTGTGTGAGTGAGTGTGTGTGTGTACGCTCCAGCTCTTAGAGACAGATGTTAGTGCAGGGCCCTGCCATCCACTCTCACTGTAATGAGAACTCCAGTGGCCAGGGGTCATCTACTGGGAGACCACACACACACACACATGCAAGCATGCACTTCATAACCTTACACACACTCCAAGACACACACACGCATGGACACCGACAATGTAAAATGACCACCTCAACTCAAACGCACACACATGCACTAACACAGTTACAGGCATTCAAGTGCCAGACATAAGTATAAGTATGTTATAAGTTGCAGTATTTGGTGCTCTGGGATTAACCAGTCAATGGTTTGATTTCTGAAAATATAAAACATAAATATAGTATAGCTGTGTGGCAAGATCTTATTGGTTGTGTGTGATTGAGCAACAGTATCCATCCTGACAGTTAACAAGCAACAGAAAGCAACCAGACCACAGTATGAAATGGTTGTAAAATGTTTTCTATAACCATTCTGACTGTTATATATGGCAAAAAAGCTAATTTAGTTTTACTAGATTGTGTTATTTCAATAAACAAATACAATTTACCACCCCCCCCCCCACACACACACACACACTTTTCGTAAACACACACAGCAAAGTGGCAGTTTATGTAAGTAGGCTGTTGCCGTTTTATTAGTGGCCACCTTTGCACACACACTCACACACACACAGCCACACCACACACACACGCCACGGCATTCAAATGGAGGGCAAGGGGAGGGGAGGCCAGGGTGAGAAGGTGGAAGGAGAGAGGGTCAGAAGAGACAACGCCCAAATCCAATTAAATGAGCCACTCTTCTCCTGCCAACTGGTCCAGTGTGCTTAATGAATGAATACAGGGCCTAATGACTCACAAGCCTATTATTAGCTCCCAACCCTGATGCAAAAGGGGGAGAGAAAGTGTAGGAGTGTGTGTGTGTGTGTGTGTGTGTGTGTGTGTGTGTGTGTGTGTGTGTGCGCGTGCGTGTGTGTGTGTGTGTATGGACCGAGACAGACTGAGCAAGTGACAGAAAGCAAGGTAGAAAAAGAGCCGTGTGTGTGTACATGCGTGTATTTCTGTGTGTGTATGTGTCTACACAATGTGCTTCCTGTACCATCTCCTGGGTGACTTCAGCCTTGATGCAGCCCTGCCTCCTTACTAAACGGAGCGAACTACGTTCAGGCTGATGAAACATTCAGCTCTAACCCTCCAATCCTACCTACATTCACCACCCTTACACAAAACAGACCTGCAGGGAAAGATGATCCTCTTTGTGTTTGTGGGTGTGTGTGAGTGAGAGTGCATGAGTGAGAGAGAAAGAGAGAGAGAGAGAAATACAGAGAGCAAGAGAGCGAAAGAAAGAGAGAGAGAGAGAGGTCCTGAGGGGGGAGGAGAGAATACTGTGATAAGACCTAGCTAAGCCTCAGTGCTAGTCATTAGCCAGGCGCTAATACTATAGCTGGCTCCATCTACTGGGGGAGCCAGAGGGAGGAAGACGGCAGCGCACACTGACAAGCAGGGCACATGAAAGAACAACAAGAAGGAGAGCAACATGACAGGGAGGAAGAAACACGAGAAAAAGGGAGGAAAGAAGGGGGGGGAACAGGGAAAGGGTGGAGGTTGTGGATGAGAGACATCATGACACAGGGGGAGGGAAGTGAAAGAGAGGGAGAGAGAGGGAGAGAGGAGGGAAGGAGGGAGGGGGAAAGTGAACAAATACAAGAAGTGATTCGTTCATGAAAGAAAGAGAAAGATAGACAGAGAGGGTGAAAGACAGGGGGCGTGAGAGACAAGGGGGGGGGGATTACAGTGTGACCCAGATTAGAGCAGAAACGAGAAGGACAGGTCTACAGCCTTGCTTCTGATAAACAACAAACATACACACACACACACACACACACAAACTCTTCTCACACAAATGAAAAGGACACAAGGCACAACATGGAAAAGCACATAATAAATAACATACATTTTATGTCACCCAACACTCACTCTGTAAATACTGAACATATACCGTACTGACAAAGGACGGTGATTAGAACAGAATCATTTATATATAAACAACCATGCACTAAACACTCATATATACTGTACATACATGAACATTTTATTAGGAATGGGGTCCAATAATGTATCATGTATGTAACAGCAGTTTATAAAAAAAACTGCTGTTACAGTTCTGAAATAACACAGATTATTACATTTAAATAAAGAACAACAAGATATCCTTGAAAGTACTTTAAAGTTCCCTCCATGTAATGTAATCCACATGACCAACGTGCAGTGTATGGCATAGAAGGTTAAGTTATGGAGCAATCTATAGTACAAACCCTGTTCAATCCACAGGCCAAGTTGATTTGAATCCTATAATCTCACAACTACAACTTAATCCCAGTGTCAAACTAAAAATGATGCCACCATCTCTCCACAATAGCAGAATTAAATATGCTATTATGTATTCAGCCCCCTGCTGTCTCTCTCCCATCTGTCTCCCTCTCGCTCCTTCTCTCCTCCTCTATCTCTCTGGATTACTCTCTGTCTCTATCTATAAGCAACAGCGAGCAGGTGAGACAGCAAAAAGAGAGGGGAGAGAGAGAGAGAGAGAGAGAGAGAGAGAGAGAGAGAGAGAGAGAGAGAGAGAGGAGTGGTATGAGGGTTGGTCTCCTAAAACACAGGGACAAATGAGGCCCTGAGCGTCCCGTTAAAAAATGAGCTCCCACAGCAGTGGTTTCCCCTCCTCTGGGATCTGACACGCACACGCACACGCACACACACCCATGCATACGCAGGTAGTAACAATGACAGAAATGCGCACGTATGCACCTGTGCGAACACGCACACACCCACACCAACAAACATATGCGCAAGCACGCCGCAGTGAGGAATGTGTGAACATATGCACCTGAGCGCGCGCACAAACACACACAAGCTTGCACATGCCCGCACGTGCAATTACTAGGTCTGTGCTACCACCACAGGGAACCTTGACAGGAAGGGGAGGTGGAATGTGGCAGGGCATGTGTGTGTGTGTGTGTTTCAGTGACCCACTTAGAGGAGAGCTATAACTGCAGCCTCCGTGACAGGCCTTCCACAGAAGACTGGTCCCACCTGTTCACTCTGCAGCCTCTTCCACCTGCATCACCAACATCACCCGGTGTGTCTGTTTGTGAGAGAGTCTGTGTGTGTGCGTGCGCACGTGTACATCCATGCGACAGATGTCGTGGAGTAATGTAGTGTATATCAAAGAGACATATTTAAAGTGTGAGGCACATCTCCACCATAACTCAATCAAGCACACACACAGACACACACAGACACACACACAGGCACACACATACTAAATCACACCACCACCACCACATGTGGCCAGCCACAGATGGAGCGCAGGCATCTCAGTGGCAGGATTCATGGATGCTGCCGGCCGGCTCTTTAAGGGAGAGACAGACATGGCCCAGAGGGTGGGAGCTCATGCTGGAACCCTGGAACCATCCATCAATACTCTGTGTAAACGGAAGGATTCCAGCTCACTTCTATATGTTTTATGATGTATACACACGCACACACACACACACACCCTTCGTCTATCCCTCAGTAGGGGTGTGTATCTGAGCAGCCCCCCCCCCCAAGACCCCCAACTGTCCTCTAGAATGAATGTGTTATGTCCTCCATCTGCTCAGAGATCACACACGCACACACACACACACTCACACACATAAAACACACCCCCTTTGCACATACACACATCCATATACACAGACGTAAACACACATCCTTGTAACATACTAATCACACACACACATGCTGGTAAATAAGAATGAAAGGCCTTTTGGAATTCACCCAGTGCATCACAGTGAACCAAGAGACACAGTGGGAACAAATGCAGATATGGAGACTGTCGAACACACCTCACACTGCGAGTCATCAATCACTGTCAGACCTACGACAGCTGTGTGGAGATGTCAGACCCCTGGCGTGAAGTTGCCAGCCAACCACGCAACATACAATTAAAAAGACACTCTTGAGTAACAATGCATGTACACCGTTCAGTGTGTATACATGCACCAATGTTCATTGGAGAGCCGGATAAAAAGTCTGTTTGTTATCAGTTACAAACAGGTACACAAACCACACAGCCCATAATACATTTTACATTTAGTCATTTAGCAAACGCTCTTATCCAGAGCGATTTATAGTAAGTACAAGGACATTCCCCCGAGGCAAGTAGGTTGAAATGCCATGCCCAAGGACACAACATCATTTTTCATGGCCGGTAATCGAACCGGCAATTTTCTGATTACTAGCCTGATTCCCTAACCGCTCAGCCACCTAACGCCATCTGACTAATAGTTTGAAGGAGAGCGGCGAAGCTGCAAACAGCCCT
Source organism: Hypomesus nipponensis (assembly GCF_054491055.1). Classification (NCBI taxonomy): domain Eukaryota; kingdom Metazoa; phylum Chordata; class Actinopteri; order Osmeriformes; family Osmeridae; genus Hypomesus; species Hypomesus nipponensis. The sequence goes on from NC_140375.1 coordinate 4,571,164, forward strand.
GAGACAGTGACAGACAAGACACATTCCGGAAGACGTCTGGCAGCCGTCTCACCTCTGCACCTGCCGTCAGCTTCTCGGCGTGGTGGCAGAAGCTGGCGAGGCGGGCGCGAGGGCAAGAAAAGGCGGGCACGAGGGCGAGGCGGGGTGCCAGGCACCGGGTGACGCCACATCTCCCACACATCAGAGAACTCAGCACCACATCAGACGGGAGCAGAGCTGTCCGGCAGACACGACGCTGCTGTGTGACCCCCGAGGCCGTATGTCCTCCCCATCTGCATGTGAGCGTGTGTCTGTGTCTGTGTGTGTTGGCAGCAGGAGGCTGCCAAAAATCCCGCTTGTGGTGTAAGTGAACAGCATATGGAATGACAACTGTTGCCTTCATGGGGAAATAGACAGATTAATTGAAATTGAGCGCAGATAGGAAAGCAGATATGAACGTAACACGATCATCAAAATCACGGTGCAGAGGGACTGTTACTTTGTGAGTGTGTGGGTGTGTGGCGGGGGGGGGGGTGGGGTGTTCGCGTAAATTCCAATTACTGCTATTCTATTCAATATGCACCACCTGTAGCTATTTTAACGCTTTGTGATATCAGTGAAATAAACATAATTAATTCTGGGTGTGCTAATGTGTGGGTGTGGTGAAAAACGGAAAGTGATGTAGATATTTGTGGTGCTGAAAGTCTGTTTCTGACTTCAGTTGAGCTGGGATCTGTCCATGGTGCTGAATCTGGCCATCCGGCTTCAGTGATTCTTTGGTGAATATGATAGCATGTGTGTGTACATGTACCCTGATATCTCTATGTACCACAGAATGCAAAACCCTCTCTATCTACCTCATCTACTCCTGATCCTCATCCTCTTCTTTCTCTCTCTCTCTCTCTCTCTCTCTCTCTCTCTCTCTCTCTCTCTCTCTCTCTCTCTCTCTCTCTTTCTCTCTCTCTCTCTCTCTCTCTCTCTCTCTCTCTTTCTCTCTCTCTCTCTCTCTCTCCATCACCCATCCTGAACATTTTCACAGAGGTCAGCTGGTCTCAGCTGGTGGAGAGGGATTTTCAGAGCAACTCCGCCACTTGAGTGTTTGTGTGTGTTTGTGTGTGTTTGTGTGTGTTTGTGTGTGTGTCTCCTTTGACAAATGGAGCGGGTGCGCTGTTACAATTGCTGTGGAAGTTAGAGATTGAAAAAAGGAAGAGAATGAGGATGAGAATGGGATTGGAGTGATGAAATCCTATGAGGTCTGTGTGGGCACTTTGCTGCGAGGGTACTGGAATGTACGTTCACGTAGCGTGACAACTAGAAATGCCTCGATCTAAAGACTCCTTTTAGTGTTCATTATATTCAACATACTGGTGGAACACACACCCATTTGCAAGTACACACCCTAGAGCACACCTAAAGACACAAAAGTTATGCGTAGAGAAACACAACCACACAGACACATACACAGACACACACGCACACAAACACTAAGGAGGTCCTAATGGCTTTCTGATTTGTGTTCTGTTCCTATCTCTCTGCTGGGAAAAGGTGAGTGGACCAGGGAGGCCAAGCAGAAAGCGCTTCTCTCCATCTCTCTACAGCCTAATTGCTTTTAACCATTCCTTGCCACAGACCTTTTCCTCTGCTAAACACCCCCAGCCCCCACCACCAAGAACACGGGAGATTTTACCTTAATTCTTTCAAAGCATCCCTCTGCCTGCGCTATCTCTATCCACATTCTCTCTCATTTTCTCTCCCCTTGTTACCTCCTTCACCCTTGAGGGGGTAAATCAATCGGACAATCTCTGCAGCTAAGTATAGTCAGCCGTGACCTCTCAGTGAGAAATAGACAAAGACAGAGAGAGAAAGAGAGAGAGAGACATAGAGAGAGGGAAAGAAAGAAAGAAAGAAAGAAAGAAAGAAAGAAAGAAAGAAAGAAAGAAAGAAAGAAAAAGACAGGCCCACTAATTTTCCCACAGTCTTTTGGTTGATCTTCAACTAGAGTACGCCCAAACACTCCGACACACTCCTAAACCCCCCGTGATTCCCATCCCCAAAGACGGGACACAGAATCCAAATGAGGGGGTGGAAGACTGGAAAGGAGATAAAGAGAGCGAGAGAATGGAAAGATACAGACACAAAGAAGCAGAGAGTAAAGAGAAAGAAAGTGACAGAGTAAGGAGCGAGAGAGATGGAGAGTAAAGAGAGAGAGAGAGAGAGAGAGAGAGAGAGAGAGAGAGAGAGAGAGAGAGAGAGAGAGAGAGCAAAGAGAAGGAGAGAGATAGTGAGACAGGGAGTTGAGATAGAGCAAGCCACTAATGAGGCCTGATAATAACGAAGGGCCACTACACGAGAAGATCTGATAACTACTCATGGGAAGAAAAATCACTTCAATATCAACCAGTGTTTGTAGAACTGAAAACCCAGCAGCCACACACGCAGTGCTATGTTTCTGCTCTCAAGACAATCTTATAAAGAGACAGAGCGGAAAGGGAGAGATTTCACTGTTAAATAGGTAAGAACTGACAGCCAACAGTGTTTTCTGAGGGCCAAAGATGTGTATGCCCACAGGCTGTCTCTCACTCTCAGTCTCTCTCGTCTCTCTCTCTCTCTCTCTCTCACACACACACGCACACACAAATACACACTGTTCTCTCTCTCTCACACACACACACCCCTGCATCATGAGACTTAAAGCCTATCAAAGACTTCTCACCCCATTCCTTTGTTTCAACTCCTTCTGTTAGGTGAGGACAGGGGCTTGTCTGAGATCAGTAGTGAAACACCCCTCTGTCTCGAACACGGCTGCGAGATAACAGAGTTGGCTGCCCTCAGATCAGTCACATCAATAACCCCCCCCCCTCTCACCATCCAGGTTTGGAGCAGCCGGTGGCTACTCTGGGATTCAGTTAGATAACACTCATCTATGCTGAGCCTTGGCCCTCTCACCCTCATCCTAGATAAAGAAGTCTGAACTGGGCGCAGTAGGGAGCTCTCCTCCATGCTCAGTCCCTTATCTAGTCTTTGTTTCTAAGAGCTGTACCTGGATCAGTGTTTGAGCTGTACTCCTTGCCTAGACCCTAACTTCAGAAAATAACTAACTGGCTGGGATCAGTGAAGAAGTTGCTGTAACTGGGATCAGTAAGAGCCAGCCGTACGATAGGTCGAGCCCAGCTTTCCCAGATGCAGAGGGCCGACAGGATCTGTGCTGCCTCCAGTGTCGCCACCTCGCTAGGGGGATTTATGAAGCTTCCCATAATGCACTTCCTCCCTGAAAAGAAGGACATAAATCTCCTTCTTGTTTTTGTCACTTCTTTTTTTATTGGCTGATGGGATCCTCTTTCACATCCCGCCATTCTCTATCACTCACATGCAGGTGCATACACACACACACTCACAAATACCCTGCACTCACACACACACACTCACACACACACACACACACACAAACATGATTACTGTGAGAATCTGAACAAAGCTATCTTCTTTCTTGTGTGCATGTGTTCTAGGCAGGTGAAATGTATAGTATAATACTATATAATCTGTCACTGTAGTACTTCGTGTGCTATTCACTTGCAACCATGATTTAAAACACATGATACAACAGACAACTAGACAACTTTTGCACAAAACATTGCAGCTGGCTGTCATATAATTCGATTTCATCGACTGTTTCGCGTTCATATAGGCTGCAATTGTGAAGTAAACACCAGGAGCTGAACAAACCTTGTTATCCAGTAATAGTTTGTATCCTCTATGGATTCAAATTGCATTTTAAGTACGTCGATGTTTGCTGATAGAAAAATAACAACGCTGTGTTCATCTAGGATACAATAAAAAAAAACTGAAAAAGGTTGCACCAATAAAACAGACTGTGTGTAGCTAAATGAAAATATACACTGTTGATAATGAGCTATCTAAATTCAGAGTTCATATTGCTTGGAATTATACAAAAGTGAGTGCTCCGGGCAGCTCTAGCAAAACTCTCCGCTGCTTTCTGCTCAACCGCCAAAAATTCCTGAGACACGGTGGGTTGCGGGGAAATCGTTTGAGCCACTGCGTGCATCTGTGAATGCAATAATTCCTTTGTAAATGGCATTGCCTTGCGGTTTTGCAAACTTGGCTGCTGTCGCAGGCACATACAAACATAAATCCTAAACACACATTGGTTACATCTCTCAAACACACTCACTAACGTTACGTTATGCAGACTAGTCTGATATAGCCTATGTTTTCGAAACACAGCCACACTCACACGAATGAAGTAGGCTACTAAGTTCTGCGGGAATGATGGGGTGACATTGATTAAAGTAATTGTCTCCCTCACACTTCCTGGAATAAAACGGTGGCTAAATAAAAGACGACAGCAGCTTCAAAGTTGGGAAGAAAACAACTTGCATCGATGTACCAGAGACTCCCGCTCTTCACTTGGAACGGATAAAGGCCTGACATTTCTTGTCCTTCTGGAAATTAGAAGTAAAAGTCTACACAGACGGATAAATAAAGTGCGATTATTTTCAAACGTTATGACTCCTGGCCAAATGTTTCATCTGCCTCGCTTACATAATTTGAAATAGAAATTGAAACCGTGAGAAACAGCAATGGATATATATAGGCCTATCCAAAACAATGGACTCTCATTTTCGCCCGAATTTAGTCGAGCTGTGCAGGAACCCAGGGGACTCAATTAGGACCGTGGTGCGCTCACATTTCCACCCCCATTGACTCGGTGGTAATTTGTTTACTTCACAGCCAAGTTGGAGGAAACCCTCAGCCCGGTTCTTGTGCAAATGTGCTATCTCTTGGGCTACATTGTAGGAATATAGTGCGGTGGGATAGGTGGGTGACGTGTACGACCTGGCGCCAGAAACAGGAGCAACACACGTAGGCCTATACACACAAGTAGCTACACGTCACATACAAACACACACTTGTTCTTGTTGCACTCCACACTAGGTCAATCTGTGTAATCCTATTCGTATGAAAGTGCAGATGATGCAGAAACTGGGCCTGTTTGCCCGGTTCATGGACAACAGTAGCATAATAACCTTAGCTCACTATTAGCATATGCCTGTCATACAGTTAATGTTACACCCAGCAATAGAGTCAACCCATCATAAGGGTGCAGCAAACAGGGCTTGCAAACTTGCAATGCGGTAGAAACAACTGATCACGCCTTCGGCGCCTTCGGCGACAGCAAATGTTGCCAGACAAAAGGGACAGGTGCAACATTTGTTATTCTGGTCCCCAACCACCATAGCCAACAGGGAGTTGATTAGCGTGTAGATGCCGGGTGCTAGATCCCTCCGTTTACCTGTGGCACGTGAACAACGCTCATGAGACTGTCTTGTCCCTGTGCAATAACAAGTCTGATATATTTAGCTCGCCAAGGGAGCGCAGTCAAGCAATAACATTAATCAGCTACTAACGATATTATGATGGCAAAGATTCCACAATGCATTTCCATTAGGCCTTTAACATAAATCAAATTAGTCTGTTGATCATCATCATATTAGACCTTTATATCTATTCTCTATTATGAACCCCAAATGTTCACATTAAATAGGACTAAAGGCTACATTAGTAGCATATCACCATGGTTTCCAATGGGCCATTGTGGAGTTTAGTAACCTACCACAAGACCTTCTGCCAATTTCTTTTCAATATAATGCTATCCATCCTCAAAACATGCTAAGCCCAAACCAACGCACGAGTTCTCTAACCGCAAAGGTCCCAACAGTTTTAGACAATAAACTTAAATAAAAGAGCATCATATTATGACAGACCACACTGAAGAACGAAAACTTGGACAGACGTTACACCCAATCCGGTTGCTTACTAGCGACATCACTCCGGGTACCATGTCCCGGGGGCGCTTCGGGAGACGCACCCCAGTGAAAGCCCCACTATAGAGCGCTTTCACAAACACAACTACCAAAACCCACCCACCAGCCTTTGATTGTGATTCATTAATGTACATAAAAATCACTGAACAATCTTGATTTGAATCACACAGCTAAAAACCCATTCACTTTCTCGCTCTCTACTAGTCGTTCGTGCCTTTTAAATAGCCTATAGCACACTGACAGATGGGCGCCACGTAGGGCGGTCGAAGTAGCAAGTGCAAGTTGCCCTTCACCTACCTTTGCCGGTGTGAGCAAAGCACAGCCCCAAAGCCACCAAAATCAACACCTCCGATATTCTCTGCATCTTCACGGTGCCGGTGCAAATTCAGACGGCGCACGGTGACCTCTCTTTTCCTCGCTCTTTCGCTCCTTCTCCTTCCCAGCCTTATTCTAATCGGCGTTTCCCTACGTTTTCTATTCTTCAAGCCGTAGAACAGTTCTCACTGATATGTCGGACAAGATAAGAGAGCGGAGTAGAAGAATGCAAGCTAGAAAACGAAAGCGCGGCTTGAGGACTTCTTGTGCAAAGAAATCGGGTAGCTACACTATGACTTGCTACAGTTCTTTCTGTGATGTTGTTCCATGCACAACCAACTGCTTTCTGATTAGACGGGACCGAAAGCAAGGCACCCCAGGACCAGACCGTTACGTCACGGGCAGGGAAAATATGGATACAATTTTTCCTCCGCCCTTCCTCTCTCCCTCCCATCGACTATGACCATCAGTTACTTTTGCAATCTTTTTTCCAATCTTTCCGTCCCAAAAAAACGTAACTCTCCCGTCAACGTGCTAACCCGTCCAGCTGCGCCGCCTAGCTATTTCTTGTAAGATAATATTGCCTACTTGAATAAAAATACCTGTTCAATGAGATAACATAGCCCATGGTGCCATTTTCGTACAGTTGACATAATTTGGGGTGAACAAAGTATAGTAATTGCTTTAATCTGAGCTAAAGGTATTTTACAGATGACACAATAGCCCAAGCAAAACAGGCTGTGGTAAAATGTCGAGTGTTATCTCAGCTGGTTTAATAGCCAATGCGTTCTTGGGACCGATTTCGTTTACCTTACCAACTTGAAGCTAATTAAACACAGAGGACAATACAGTCTTGACGAAAGCCAATGTTGTTCACAATTTTGAAAATTTTACTATAGGCTTAGTCTACTCGACTGTCTGGACTACTATTGAGATGGAATTAAGTGGAAGAAGGAAATAACAGGTCAGAAGCAGTCCTTTCATGTGGAGCATGCTTCCCTCCGCTGATAGAAGATGTATTTGTGTGCTTCGCACGCAGAGCCAAAGGACTCTCTCTGTGTGTGTGTACGTATGTGTTCCTGTGTGTGTGTGTTTGGGGGGGGTACTGTTTATTGGCCAGTGCTGAGCAATCTGATTAATACACTTTTCAATTTTCCTGAGTATCTCAAAGGGACTTTTTTGCTGGCCTATCTCTATGGCAAAGGCTAGTATATTCTGGAAAGCTCAGGAAGTATTGACAGTTATCTATGGAGAATCATTCACAGAGATGACTATGCAACTTCTGAAAAGTCTCAGAATGAAGTTTTACAAGACGTGGCAAAACATTTCCTTGTGTTCATTGGACAACCAGTTTGATAAAGTCACAAAGACTCAGGCAGCCAATACCAATAAAAAAAACAATAGATGGTTTGCACATGGCCATGGATTGCATATCCTAGACTATCAGTAGAAGTTCGATACACTAAACCTCAAATGAAACTGACAGGTTATCGAAGGCCTGGGATGACAAATATTGCCGCCATTTCAGTCAAATTACAAAGATGTGTATCTATCTGAGGAAGCAGGACTAGATGTTGCTACTGGCTGCTATTGATCAACGGCATTAGAATTCAGAGCGTGCCCACTATGCTTTGAAGCTTTTCATTATTGACAGCAGCCGCCCCTGCTCTGCCTGTTATCCACTGGAACAATGAGGAGGTGTGGACCATCACTGTAATGCTGTCCAGTACATCGGCCATTGGCAGGGATAAACATCAATATCTCTTCTATTTTTCAAAGGTAAAGCATGGTAGTATACAATACAATGTCCTGTAAATAGAGTGGAGGTGGGGAAGTGTCAAGTTAAGGTGATATACAGCTGAACATCCACTGATAATGATGCCTTTGTGTGTATGTGTGTGTGTGTGTGTGTGTTTGCATGCGTGACTTTGAAACAAAGCTCGCACCAACCAAAGTCTCGTGTCTATCATCATGAAACGAAACATCGGTTCACTCCCACCTCTCCCGCTGACATAGGCCAGCTACCTTCCACGGTCGACACACAACAGAACACAGGAGGATAAATCAAACCTGAGACTCGTGCACGTCATGCTGTTCCCCGAGGGAGGGGGCGTTGGGAGGTGGGACCCCACTATGACCTGGGCCAGGAATATCCCTCAGGGGACCCCCCTCTCGTCCTTCCAAAAGGAATACTCCCACCTCCAGCTGATCCACGGGCAGAGTGGAGGAGAAGACGGGGGGGACGGAATGACAACGCTGAATATTTCATGTCATCCTCTGGTAATTCCGTGTTTTCGGAGCACGGCCTCGTTCCAGCGAAACATCCAGCTACTAAGAGCTTACTGAAGGGGTCCGGAAGGTTTTTTTCTTTTTTTGGGATTATGGCTCATCTACTCAGAAGCAGAACTGTAATGGCCATGCATAATACATGGGGCTTCCTGTGTGGAGCAGGAGAAGGCCCTACGTCCTCAGGGAGCATCTGGAGACCTGGGCGTCCAGATTTATGCTCTGCAGTTGAAGGGCAGGGGGCAACGCGGAAGAGAAGGGAAGGGAGAAGGGAATGCTATGTCTCTCGTCCTTCAAGTCCTCATCCAGGACACTTGCTCTAGAAATATCATGCGTTGCCAGAGATTTCGTTTCATGTCACCACAAAAAAAAAGAAAACAGATTCTTATCTCCTCCTAATTCCACTCATCTGTGTGTGTACAGTATCTCAACACACAAGCCTCATACACACACACACACACACACACACACACACACTAGCCTCATTCAATGACTGACCGCCCATCCATCCGCCACCGTTCCGTCTGCTATATAAGGCTTCCCCTCCGGGTGAGAAGGGAGAAGTGTGGGTGTGACACGGTCAGGAGGCAGATGCTGCTGCTGGGCCATGGACAGACTGACTACAGCCAAGCCTTGCAGCCAAGACCTGCAGGCTCAGAACGAGGCCCTCCAGTGAGCTCCACGCCCACCCTCAGATGTAGCAGAACGTCAGATCCCTCTCTCGTCGGGAAGGAGAGATGGAGAGAGAGAGCTGGGAGGGAGCGAGGGATCGTGGGAAGGGATTTTCATTGAATCGCTACATTGGAGGCTTGTTGGTTCACCTGCTGGTTCGATGAGTTAGGATTTGTTCCCTATCATAATCTTACTCATGGATCCGGATTTATTTAAGCACACCTAAACAAACACTCAATCTTCACTATGAGAAGTTGGGGCTGACGCACCCCCGGACACAGGCGGAATGAGAAAACTTTTACCAACTTCTCGTCTCGTTTCTCTCTATTATTTGTGCTCTTTGTAAAACATTCAATCCCAGACGCCTTAGGGGGTCCAGATAATCACTTTAGTTTAGAGAAAATGAGCTGGGCTTGGAAAGCTACATTACTTCTGCCTTCTGTCTGCTAGCTCATTTTCCAGCGAGCACCATTAGCCCGTTAAAGCCATTTGGAGATGCACGGCAGAGTGCCACTGTGTTCATCAGTATGGGCCAGGCATGCCTTCAGTCAATTATCACCGGAACTTTCTCTGCCTCCTTCTCCCCAGCTAGAGCATGTGTCACGGCTCACTACCAAGTCAGGAAACCTCAGACGCTAATGGCCCAGACCTGTTTAGCCTGGGCCATCCTTGCGGTTGATTCACGGTTGTGGTTTGGTTGATTAGTGGTCACTGTTTATTTTTTTCAGTGGGAAGGGTTTAATTGTTTTGTGGTTGTGCATAGGTTCTTTTATGGTTGTGGTTTGAATGTTTTCATGGTTGTAATTGTAGGTTTCATTTGGCAGTTTTGTGGTTGTGATTTTTTTTTGTGGTTGTTTAGCGGCCACGGTTCATAATCAAATCAGTGAAGCTATCAACTGTGCGGCGTGTGGTGCTGTGATGACTATGTGTCTTAACTATTACCCTGCGGTCGATACTTGTATGGCTCTAAACCACTGTGCTCCACTGGAGGCCATGGGCCGCAGAGTCTAGCTAACATTTATCGCCAGTTACGGACTCTATGAATAATTTATTCTGGTTCTATTTAAGATCATGACGAGGACAAACTGCTGGAGTCTGTACGGGCCAATATTTCTCCCCTGTACTGCCCTAATAGGCATCCCCTTTGGTGATGCTACTGCAGTCATTATTCTCCTACTCTTCTCTCTCCCTCCCTCTCTCCCTCACTCTCCCTTTCTCCCCCTCTCTCTCTATAGTTTTCCTGTCTTCACTGTACAGTGTAACCCTCCAACTCCCTGGAACTATTTTAAGAACTGGAGTAATTCCAGCCAATACAAAAGAGTACAATGGAAGTGTTGACCGGCGCTGTGACGGATAGAGCTAGAATAAGACAACCCAGCGGCTCAGGATGGATGTGCGGTTTTTCAGCAGACTAGGGCTCAGTGCCGCAACCAGAAGGATCATTCTGGAAACAACGAAGAAGGCCTATACAACATCTATTAAGGAATTGAACCATGCACCCGGATCAATGCTTATCATGTCAGGCTATTGTCTAAAGAGGGAGAGCATTATCTATTAGAGGCAGGTTGGTAGGGACATTAGATGGAGGGAGGATGTAGGCCATCCATATCTATTGCTATTGAGCACACTGGCTGGGTTTGGCTGGGAGGGTTAGTGCCATTGACAGATCAATCAGGCACATTGTGAGGAATCATACACACAGACACAGAGGGTGTGTGCACACCCACGCACAAGAGTTACACCAATTTCAGCACAGTGGACACCCACATTACCAGGACCAATTCCAGCACCATGGACAGCCCCTCACTCATTTCAACCCCAATGGGGAAACAGTGATGTAGTTCAGCACCAAGGACAACGCCCCTGCAAGCTTATACCCGACATGTCCGGTCTCCCTCACTTTTCCAAAGTCGCATGGCCAAATACTGGTTGGCTGATTCAAGCCGTGGCATTTACAAAGCCTCACAGTAAATCGTTAAGAGGAGCCGATGTGAAAAGGACAGGAGAACACAGGCTTCGGGCTGTGGCAGCTACGCTATGCTTAACCGATATAACACTGACTGACAGTTTAAACGTATGCACATGGTCTGCAGCATAAACGAAGGAGGGCACACCGAAGATAGGTCAGACTCTCGCTCTCTTCCACGCTCTCACTCTCTTTTTGTCTCTTTTTGTCTCTCTCTACATGCACAGATATAGTATGTACAATATATGTAGAGAGAGACCAACAGACAGACAAACAGATAGAAAGAGACCAAGTCAGGGCAAACTGTACAGTGTATGTATATACAGTATGTCTCTCTGTTTCTCTGTCTGTCAATCTCTGTTCCCCCCTTCTCTCTTTCCCCTTCCTTCCCCTTTCCCACTTTTCACTCACCCACACTCTGATATATTCTACATTATTCATGAAACCCTCAATCAAGGGTGTTACTACATCAAGATGCAAAAAAGAGGGAACAGAGAAGAAGTTGGAAATAGAGGCAGCCCGACAGAGATATGAATGAGAGATCTCATACTGGGCACCCAGACGCTACGTTTTCTCTGGATTGACAAAACGAATGGAGATCTATATGAGGCGAACCAGCGACAGTGGCTGGGGTCTAACGAAGAGATCGTGGAGGACGAAACCTCTACCTCCTCAATCACTCCCACACTGGGAAGACAGCTGAGGGAGGGAAAGGAGGGAGGGAGAGGGAGAGGGAGAAAAAAAACGAAAGGGAGGGAGAAAGGAAGGTTGGACAGAGAGAGATGTAGGGATGAAGGAAGGGAGAAGGGGGGATGGGGGATGGGCAGAGAGATGCAGAAGGGTGAAAAGAAAGTGCGAGACTGAAACGAAAAGCAGGGCTATGGGTATGCAAGTGTTGCCATAGTGTTAGCCAATCCCGTTGAATTCCATTTGCTGGTGTCGATCACACCGTGGCCTTGTCACCACACAAACGTCAAAGGTGTGGTGACACATGTCAAATGTCCATGTTTCAGGTAGGATTGTTCCACACTGTGCTAGAGTTGTTATTGCTACAACATTAAAGGTATTATAAAGGGAAACACTGACAGAAAGAGAGACAGAGAGAGAAGCGGGGTGTAGAAGAGGTAGGGCAATCCAAACTACTACCAAACTCTCGGTTTCTGAAAGGGCCTCGATTGTATAATTCATTCGTGTTCCTACTAGTTGCCATGGTCTGGGTTTGGGTTTGGACAATGTTCTCAGAATGCTCCCACAGTGTTCTGCCCACCACATTCCCCCAGGAGCCAGGAAACCCAGTCCATATGGAAAGGGACTTTCATGGCGCCACGTCAGAGGACACTGACTGGAGAGATGGAAATAGAGATTGGGAGGATGGATGAAGTGAGACACAAAAAGAGAGGCCTTGCTTGCTTTGGTAAGCCATTTGGAGAGAGAGAGAGAGAGAGAGAGAGAGAGAGAGAGAGAGAGAGAGAGAGAGAGAGAGAGAGAGAGAGAAAAAATAACGAGGGAGGGAGAGAGAAGAGATAGAGAGGGGAGCAGAGTGGCATATACATTATTGACAGGCCTTGCTGGCTGTGGCATTCTAAGCCTGTTCTCCATAGACTCTCTGCTTCAGTAATCTAGTTTACTGTCCAACACGAGGAGGAGAGCACAGAGGGAGATGATGTAGTGGGCAAATATGGTCGGGCTGGAGGATTTGCACATGCCAAAGAGCGCAGAGAGGAACCTAGTTTATGAATCATGACTTCTAATAAAGTAGCTAGAAGCCAAAGGACACATGGACAGAGTTCTGGGGTTTGGGGCATTGGGGATGAGAGGAAGATGGGAAAGAAGACTAAAGTAGTAAGAAAGCTGTGTTTCCGATAAGATGAGGCTCAGGGAGTGAGGAAAGAGAAGGAGAAAAGGGGTAAAGAAGGAGAGGATGGAGAGAGAGAGGAGAGAGGGAAAGAGTTTTTTCTCAGACAGGGGGACAGGAAGATTGCATTCCTAAATCAACAAAGTCCGGGATTTAGGTTTAGTGCTGTAGTATGGATTGTTTTTTCATTAGATGGCTGTTGGGTGAGATTATGTCTGTGAGTGTGTGGGTTTGTGTGTGTGTGTGTGTGTGTGTTTGTGTGTGCGTGTGTGTGCAACCTCAGCCCTCCCAGACACGTGTCACACCTTGCTGAGATAGTGTCCTCTCTAGGTCACAGTGACCTTGCCTGGTGGGTGCAGCGACACAGCCAACTATCTCCGCTAGCGATCACCCTCTGGTGAGCTCACTAGCTCCATCAACACCACACTGGAGCCATTGTAAAACACTGCAGCACGATCAAATCAGCGGTGACAGATGCTCCATGGATGTTGACACTCACACACACACACACACACACACACACACACACACACACACTGACACACACACACAGGCAAACACGCAAGTACAGACACACACTGACACACATAGGGAGGTACCCACACATCCACACAGATATGCATGCAGTAGACACACCCACACATTCGACACATAAACACACACTCACACACGGCCGGTGTCCCATTCCCAGTGTCTAATCTGCACGCATGAAGCAAACCAAGCAAGCCATGAACCAGGACTGAGAAGCAAAAATCTTCTCTCTTTCGCCCCTCCCTCTTACTTCTGTCCCTTCCAATTGCCCTCTCTCACTCTCCCTCCATCCCTCTCTTTTCCCCTCTTCTGTCACTTTCCCCCGCTGTTCTTCATTCTCTCCATCCCCACTAGCCTCTTTCAGTCCACTCTTTTTCTGTACCGCACCCTGTCTTGCTTATTTCCCCCCCTCCTACTTACTCTCTGTCCACCCCAACTCGCTTGAGATGTTGGACTTTGCGTGTCGTAAACAACTGGATTTGTGTCGAACGTTCCCAATCTACTTCTACCATCTTATCTCCTCTCGCGACCCTCCTTATCGAGCAGACACAGCAGCCCAATAGGAGCTGCATGTGGCGGGGTGGGCGTGTAGCGACATGTAGAGACTCCTTATTGTTTAATCCTACATAAACATCCTAATTTCCATAGGTTAGCGCTGTGTTTTCATGCCTCTTTGTTGGAGTGTGTGCACTTTTCCCCAAGGATCTCTACAAAGACTGGTGGGGAAAGTAATTAGATACGTGCAGAGGTGTGTGTAAGCACCAGCCCCCTCTCCGCACACACACACACATTTTTATTTTATAGTGTTTATTTTCTTCCATCCTCCTCCTACTTCATTCCCTCATTACAGTATGCATTTATGTTAAGGAGTTTTTGCATATTCATACGAGTCTCCGAGGCATGAGATTTTATGAGCACATATTTAAGAGAGAAATTATTCTCTCTTTCAGACATGCTGAAATGTGCAAAACACACACAGTTAAGAGATAAGCCACCTACTGAAAGCCAGCCTCCTGGAGGCAATATCTGCATTTGAACTAGACACACAAACACCACACATGCACGCACACAGACACACGTACACACACACGTAACTGAATAACCAGGGCGAAAGATTTAACTTGCTGTGAAACTACACATGCTAATCAAATAGCTAGAGTTTCAATACCAAAGCCAGCTAATTTGGCCATTGGCAGAATTGAGTGGGTTGCTCAATTGGAAATGAATATCCCCCCCACGATCACTCTCCTACACACACACACTTCCATTGATAGCACGAGTGAGGATTATGGTTTACCATATGATGCTAGCAATAAATCACAGCCCCCTTTGCCCCCCCACCCCTTTTACTTTCTCCACTGCCACTTTGGTCATATTTCTTTCTACTGGTCAGTAGATAACCTCTGCTGAGTGTATAACTGTCAGTCACACACACAGCAGTTTTTCTCAAGGACCAAACGTTGCCAGTGAGTTGTGTGATTGAAGTACCAAAGCAAATTCCATTCATTGCCATGCATATTATCTTCAAACTAAATGTCACTGACACTGATACAGATATCATCATTAACTTTATCCTACATAAATATTCATTCATGAAGGTTGCACCTTTAATCAATAGACGCATCAGCCAATAGAAATCTTCTCACAGCAGGAAGCCAGGCCAATTCCACTTCAAGTGTTTCCTCTGAAAGCAAATTGATTTTCAATAATGATGAATAATGAATAATTTGTTTCATTAAATTCCCAGCTTTCAACATTATATATTTTCTTTCTTTTTCACCTGCTTTTTTCTTCAGCTTAACAGCACATTTTAAACCAACACAGAGACACAAAGCAGGAAGTGAACCTGGCACCTTTAAGCTGCAAAAGCTACACTCAGCCAACTCAAACAAACCTAATCTAATCTATTGCATAATCAGTACTACAGAACGACCCACAAAGCACACTCTCTGTCCCAGAGCGCCCAGACCACCACCACTAGGTTCTCTGCCACCCTGGCTGTGGCCCAGACCCCACGTGCACAAACACACACTCCAACAGCCTCGCTCTGCTTCAGATAAGCGTTTTACCGACGTTCTTCTTGTCACTCTTGGTTTAGCCTTCCGGGCAGCGTTCAGGTTGGAGAAACGTTCGCCGACGGTTCCTCGCGGTTAAACCCGTTCATTTACGTTGACAGGTTTATTATAACTTCCTGCTCATTTGCATAGGTAATCAGGCTGTATTTTTCGCAAGCCTTTTAAGATTTAAGATGGCAGCAGCTAATTGGAAAAGCAACTCCACAAGACGCCATTCAGTTTGTCGTCGCTGCTTCCTCGGGACTAATAAAATACGGCTACCCAGTTCCCACTTCATAGAGCAAATTGAGCGGTTTTGTTTTTGGCCCAAGACGAGGCGTATGAAACAGGTTAATTACTTTGGCCCTGTTTTGTAATAGGAGAGAAACAGTTTTTAATTTCTATTATCCCAGGACATGGAGAGTAGTGAGGAGAGGTATAGGGAGGGGAGATGGGGCAGGTATGGGGAGGAGGGAGGGGGGATGGAGGAGTTATGGAGAGGAGGGAGGTATGAGGAGGGATGGGGAGGAGGGAGGGGGGATGGGGGAGGGATGGGGAGGAGGGTGAAGGACTGCTGGAGTGATGGACAGAGGTGGAGCTGGGCAGAGATGGAACAGGCTTGGTGGGAGACGGAGCGTGAACGAGTTGTCTTGCTCTGTGTACAGTGGTGGACCTCATCAGATCAAGGAGGAAGAGGAGGGAATGAGCGAGTCGTCCAAATCACAGCTGTCAACGGATGTCAATCACCAGCGGAAGAGCAAACACAGTGTGGCTCCTCACACTGTGTTCGTCACACACACACACATATTATCTTTTCTTACACATGACCACACCCGCAGCCTGTGGGGAAAGGGAGTGTTGCTCCTCAGAAATCCTGCCATTGAGGAAAGAGTTTTAATGAAGTCAGCCCAGTGGGTTCTCTCTACTTTACCCCACGTGGCCCGACAATGGGGCAGCAATTTCATTATCGATGGAGGGGGCATCGTCTCCCTCCCACCCCCACCAGAAACACACACACACGCACACTGACAAGCACACACACTACCCTTTGTATGCAATAGACATTCACTTGCATGCATCCGTAGTTGACGGTCGCTCACACAAATTCAGAGAATAAGTGAGCCACACACTGTCTACTGGACTCTTCCATGTGCCATCTCCATCCGTCACCTCACACACCCTGATGCTGCGACTCTCCCTGACGCTCCACATGTCCCTGTTCACTCAATACCTTCTGTCCCCTCTCCTTCCCTTTCATCCTTTCCACGCCCTCTCTCAATTTGCTTTCTTCTGTCGCACTGTCCCTTCCCATTTCTCTCTCTCTCTCTCTCTCTCTAATTGCGTCTTTCTCTCTCTATTTCTCTCTCTCTCTCCGGAGAAGCAAAGGTCACCTTATCGTTCTCCCGGTGGCTTTGTGTTTGGCTGTCCTGTTTTCTCATTTCATTCTCCACACCAGTGGTTTTGATTCTATATACTAGCATCAGATAGCCCCACACACTGCCACACTACAGTCCTAAGGCTGACAGCTAGCCCTCAGGGGGCACGCACATGCCAACGAAACAAATCCACACAAACTGTTAACATCGTTTTTGCAAAAGACACATGGAGGCAAATCTTTGCAGGGCTAAACAGGGACAGAAAGTGAGTCTGAAAAGTATTTGTGTCGGTGTGTATGTGTGTGTGTGTAACCCCGGAGCCGAGGCAGG
Organism: Hypomesus nipponensis; assembly: GCF_054491055.1. Classification (NCBI taxonomy): domain Eukaryota; kingdom Metazoa; phylum Chordata; class Actinopteri; order Osmeriformes; family Osmeridae; genus Hypomesus; species Hypomesus nipponensis. The sequence continues at coordinate 4,588,371 of NC_140375.1, forward strand.
ATGGACGAGGTTAATGGAAGTTAGAAAGAGGAAGCTGCTGGGCTGGTATCAGCTCTGTTTGAACATCCACACACACCTGTGTCACCTCAAGAACTCTGTCCACAGACACAGATCAAGGTGAGATGCCCGAAAGAAAGGAAGTAGGGAGCAAGGGAGGGATAGCGAGAGAGACAGCGAGAGAGAAGGGAGAGGATCCATCACCAAGACTGATTGACAGCCTGAAACAGGGATTGGAGGAGAGATTAGAGGGGGTCAGACGGAAAAAAAGAAGCTGAAAAAAAGAAGGATCGACAGGTGAGGAAAGACTTTTCATGCGGACCCACATTTTATTGACTGTCTTTCACACCTTCCCCCTTTCCTGTCTTCTCCTCTGTGGCTCCTTCCATCGCTCTCCCTCTCTCGTGTCTCTTTAGCAGTGAAAGTGGCCCGAGGCTTTGCCAATCTCGCTAACAGCATTCTCAAACAGTGTTTTAGTCATGTCACTAATTACACAGATCAGCATTTGAGCAGCACTCAGGAGTTCTGAATATTACACCCAAGTGAAAATGTCCACCATGCTTGCTACCATTAAAAAAGAAATCGAATGAAAAAGGATTTGTTGAGCCATGCATTTGTCTTTCTTCACAATGGCGGTCTTTGCCGGCGTGGCCAACGAGCCGGCCTAATGCATGGCTCGTCCAGCACTCTGCACTCGGGTTGAGGTGAAAATGACATAATTGCAGTCATCATCAGGTCGGCCATGTTGTGTTTCCTCTGTACAAATGTCGCTTTGTCCTTTTACTCAAGTTCACATTTGTCAGGCTGAATAAGGTGACATGTGCTTTGAGAGACCATTAATAGATGCCAGAGCTTAAAAGATGCATTTGTGAATAATCAATGCCCAGGTATACCATTGTTACATTGGAAACCCAGAGCTAGAGGTCAGTTTGACAAGATCGCCACAAGAGGTGACATTAAGGATGTTAGATGTTTTGAAAGTGTGTGCACGTTTGATGTGTGCGTGTGTATGCTTGTGTGTGTGTGTGTGTGCTGGGGGGGGGGGGGGGGGGTTGAACTGGTCCGTGTGTTTTAATGTGGGTGTCCATCCATTTGGGTGAGCGTGTGAGTCCCAGATAAACTGAAAGAATGGCTTCATCCAGCATGTCCTCCTGCCTCCTGATGTCATTGTTTGGTCTGTGTGGGGCTAAGCTGGGCAGTCAACACTCATCATGGGAGCTGGCTCAAACAGTGTGTGTGCATGTGTGTATACATGTGTGTGTGTGTGTGAGTGAGTGTGTGTGTGTGTGAGGTCATTGCAGCGATGGTAAAGAACTCGGTCTGGTAGTGAGTGATATCACAGATCTCCAGAGCCAGTCTGACTGTGGTCTGGTTGTCTCCAATACCGACTGGTCACACCCAGTCAGCCCTGTGGCCCCAAGACAGGGAAGTCTCACACACACACACACACACACACATAAACACAGACAAAACCTAATACTTCCAAAGACAACCATAGCGACAAGACAAAAACAAAGCAACAAAGCAGAAGGATCTGAATGTTCTGCTCAAAGCGGTGAGAAACCCCCATTCAAAAACACAACCTCAAATAATGATGCTTTCACACACTGATTATCCCCTCATCTCCTCAGAAAATGACAGACCACAGCCAGAGATTCGAGGTGTTACATGTTCTTCAAGGTTTCCTCGTGGCTCTGCCGAAGGTGTGACGCAAGCCACCTCAGCGCAGACAGGTGGTGTGGGAGGACTGACACACAGACCTGGAGATCAGGGAACTCACTGAAAGACAGGAAGAGAAAGAATGAAGAGACGGAGGAAACTCGCAGACTACGACACTCGAAGAAAGAGAGAATAAGGGGGCAGAGAGAGAGAGAGACACAGAGAGAGAGAGAGACAGAGAGAGAGAGAGAGAGAGAGAGAGAGAGAGAGATAGAGAGAGAGAGAGAGAGAGAGAAAGATACAGAGAGAGAGAGAGAGAGAGAGAGAGAGAGAGAAAGAGAGAGAAAGAGAGAGAAAGAGAGAGAAAGAGAGATTAGACCCGTGGAGTTGCGTGGGGAAGGTCTCTCCTCGCATCTGTGTCCATCTTGCCCCGTTCATCCTCTGTTCTCCTCTCCTCCTGCCCCTCGTCCCATCTCCCGGTCCCAGTCCAGCTGTCACAGGGAGTGTTTGGGCTCACTGCATCCTGTCACACGTACAAACGGGATAAAGGAGGAGGAGAAGCGTGCGTGTGTGTGGGGGGGGGGGAGATGACACGGAGACCAGAAAAAGGAGATGAGGGAGCATCTAAGAGACGTGTGGAAGGGTTCCTGGTGAAGGGAGAACGATGAGCACACTGAAAGAAGAGCGGGAGAACAGGGTGTCTGGGAGCGAGATGGAGAGAGACAGAGGGAGGGAGTGTGCTCCTCTACAGATGGAGAGAAAGGGGGGGAACGGGGGTGAGAGAAACAAGGAGAGGGTTAGGGTTATTGGTCTAGAAAAAGAGAAAGGGAGACAAAATGGGAGAGAGAGAGAGGGGGGGGGGAGAGAAAGCGGGAGAGGAGGAGAGCGAGGGAGGTAAGGAGTGAGATAGAGAGGTAGAGCAAGAGAGAGAGAGAGAGAGAGAGAGAGAGAGAGAGAGAGGGAAGAGAGAGAGAGAGAGAGAGAGAACATGTCAGCCCTTACTTAGCTGGAGGGACAATTAAGACTGTTGATGGACAAGTAGGTAGAATACCCAGAGGCTCTGGAGGCGTGAGTTAGGGTCTGTCTCCTATCCATACACTCTACATCCACACGGCCTGCTAGCATTACAGCTGCAGTGGGATTTTTTCATAGAGTTAACCTAGAACCACACACTGGACTCAATTAATCCTTTCATTAGAGACAAATAGGAAACAGTCAGTTATTGCACATAATCTAGTAAGAACAGTGGGTATGTGTGTATCTGTTTGGCTGTCTGTTTTAGGCTTGTCCAAGTATCTTTGACCACAGCTGCCTTGCTGCTCTTTGTGTATGTATGTATGAATGTGTTTCAGTATCTGCGTGTGAGTAATGTGAGTGTGGGGTGTGTGTGGGAGAGCAAGACAGAGTGTGTATCCGCAGGGCTTGTGGTGTGTACATAATGAATATTGATGAGGAAGTGTGGAGGGAGTTGCAGGTTGCCAGACATGCTGGGCCACGTGTGTGTGTGTGTGTGTGTGTGAGTGTCCAGTAGACTCATCAAACATGTTTTATACTGATACACAGCCAGTACATGACATAGCCTCTCCTATTTTCCCAACAACTTCTAACCCGATGGTGAGCGGGCTTTGTAACTGCCCACAAATGTGACCTCTTGCTTTTGACCTTTTTTGACCTCTAATTGTACTTCATTGAGATTGGTCCTTGAATGCACACACTCACACGCACACACACACACACACAGACACACTCACGCACACACTGTTATGACCCTTGTTGCTTGGCTTTTGGGTCTAGTACAAGATGGGCCTTAACATGAATGACCAGGCCGGAAGGAGGGAGAGAGTGTGGGCATGATGACCTGCTAATACTCAGAAAAAATATAACCCTAACCCTAACCCACTTTCCATACCACAGAGGAATAGGAACAATGAATGGTGCCAAACAGATTGAAGAAATAAAACAACCTATCTGTACTGCCTAAAATACGCCAAATGATCTAGTAAATAGAAAGTAGGCACCCATTCCTAAAATAAGGTGTATAACCCTAGAAAGGTAACCTACATGTTGGCATGCAGTTTGCATGTTTGTATGCGTGTATGCGTGTATGGCAGCTTACCTTTTACAAACCTTGTGGCATTTAACCAAACCAAAAATAATAACTACACTTACATTACTAAGTGGACAATCAATGCAAAACAAAGAAATCAAAGAAAACACTGAAACAAAGCTGATGATTGTACCCTGCACAAGTCGAGTAAGACACATGTAGCATACAAAACGTGCACGTGTTTTCAAAAAGTGGAATACATGGTACCCACAGGTAGCACGGCTACAATCATGGGAAGTGTTCACTATCTGTGTGGCTGCAGAACCAAGGAGCTGTGGGGGTGACTGTGAAGGTACCAGATGCTGGTGTTAATGGGGGGAGAGAATTATGTTTACCTTCTGAATGTGTGGGAGAAAAAAAACGATTCACTCACTTCACAACGTGAGATTTTTGTGAGATAGTTCCAGATTATTCTCAATTTCTAAAACTGACATTTATGTCTTTGTTACTAACCACACACGCACACATACACACACACACACGTGTGGGAAAACAGAACAAACTGAACTGTACAATGATATGTCTGTACTGTCAGTGTGTATGTGTGTATTATGTGCACACAGAAAAGATTGAGCATAGTACAAAATGCGTGTATGTGTTAGTCATAAAGAGATTATCAGTTTGTGGTTAGAGAAGCCTGTCTATGTACATCATATAATAGATAATATAATATAATAGAACTATTGTAACCTGGTATAAAATACCTTCTTTTTCTTCTTATGAGGCTGAAAGCAAAATGATTCTACTGTGTTCACAGTGGAACATTGAGGACTTTTGAATTGTTACAGTGACTTCAAAGCACAAAGCCCAAATACTATTCAGTCAGAGACCATACAGCAAGAGCTTACTTGCGGAAAGTGAAAAGTGGAAAAATGCACAAATATATATTTGACACAATGTAAAAAGTGGGAGGTGCATGGAGAACCAGCTGATGGAGAAAGAGTATGAGCAGAGCAGGTGGGAGAGGCATGGAGCGAGGGATGAAGGGAAAACAGGAAGAGGGAGAATGAGGGAAGGTCATGGTAAAGTGACAGACCAGACAGCTTGACAGCTGTCCAACACTTGTACATCTCTCCAGGAGTGTCAGGACAGGACAGGAATCCTCGCAGCCCTATGCGCATCCTCAACCCCAACACAACCCCAACACAACCCCAACACAACCCATGGTAAAGGATTTGGCCTAGTGGTTAGAGCATTTGATTGCAGCTCAAGAGGTAGCAGTTGAAAATCGCCATCTGTGTATCTGTCATGGCGTCTGCTAAATGAATACATTATTAAAACACACAAGCTGCAAACACACAAACAGTATACAATGAAAGAACACAAATTAACCTCATTTAATCCCTGGCCACAGCTACAGTTCAGCCACAGTTGCAATCTTTGTCTTCAGAAAATACCACAAGATTTTCAACAAAGCAATAGCTCCCCCATGTGTGTAAGCAAGAGAATACAAGAATAAACTCACTTAACTAGAAATCACAACAGAGGCCAAGGTAACACTGACTACAACTGAAAACCTGCCTGAATGCCTAATCAGAGGACTGCTAGTATACTCTTGAAATGTTGCTTTAACAATTTGGATACAAACATCAAAAGCTGCTAGATGCAATCAAATATCCAGAACATGGAGTGACTGGTAACATTTTGCTCAATGCAAAGGGTGGTAACTTAGGCGAGGAGCCCATCTGTAGCCTGTGCAGAGGATAGCTTGTACAGTATGCCTTGTATGTGAATGTACAAGGGTCCCTGCAAGTGTCCCTGTAACCAAGATTACATCAGCTTGGTTTGATAAGCAGAGCGATTGAGATAGCCAACACTTGTAAGATGCACACTGTTTATAACTGTTTATAACTGTTTATAACGGCCAAAAGGGAAGAGGTCAGTCATGAGGAGTGTCACATCATAATATGTTATCGTACGTGTGATAAGTGTGAACCTTGTGAAGTGACCTTTGACACCTAGGCAACTCTTAGGAAGGTGACGAGGCATTTTCTGGTATTTTCACAAGGTGCATTTGCCAAACACCTCTCAATCTCTTGTACTGTTGTACTTAATTCAAAAGTCTCAAATCTTGTGAGTGTGTGTGTTGATACCAACCGTCTCTGGAGGAGGGGATCCCTCTCTGAGTTGCTCCTCCCAAGGTTTCTACCATTTTTTCTCCCGTTGGGAGTTTTTCCTTGTCTTCCTTGAGGGTTTAGGTTGGTTGAGGGGCAGTTCTATGGGCGTATGTGAAGCCATCTGTGACATGCTTGCATGTAAAAAGGGCTATACAAATACATTTGATTTGATTTGTTGATGAAGCAAGTAATATATTCAAATGAATTTGTAATTATTACAGTACAATACACAGTCAGGGTTGTATTGGTCAGTTTTTGTGTGTCTACATTGTATTTGGTCAGTTTGGGAGTGTCTTCAATGTCTTGATCAGTATTTTCTTGTGTCAGTGTTTGGTCCGTCTGTGTATATAGAAGATCCACATTTTGTTCATCTCCAAAATTAAAACAAACTCAATAAAAACTCTCTACCTCGTTTTGTCCTCAACCAAACATAAGCATCACCATCCCCTTACGTGTATGAACACAGTTCCATCACCATGCAGAACCTAAACATGATGCAAGCCATCACAAAGCATTAATTCACTAGCCGTGCTTTATCAGGTAACTGATTCCATGGGGTACAATCTCTACAATGTATTGCCTCTTATCTGGTGTCCTGGTGTGACCGGTATTGTCTCTATAGCACATATGACAACACTAGTTCAGAGTATTAGGTCATCATAAATGTATTGACACTACATTGACACAGAATAGATCACACAAATTCACACTAAAACACACACACACACACACACACACACATCCTGATTTCCTCATGGACGTAATATAGTTTCAATTTGATTGCAATAAAAAGGCATTTGCCATCGACTTTGAAAACTAAAATAAGCTATAGATGTAAAAACATAGTCTGACACGTGTGGACAAGTCACTTCTCAGTAATTATGGACAGATACAAATATATGTGCTCTGGATAAGTTCTGCTGCTAAATGACAATCAGCAGCGACTGCTGCTAAATGACTGAACGTAAATATATGCTTGTTTTTAGGAATTAGATTTCACAAGAAATCTTGTTAAGATAGATATTAGAACATTAGTGTCATTTCAACTGCCATTGTCAACAGGCATGCATGGCAGAACAGTCTCCTTCAGTCTCACTTCTCTCCAAAAAGAGAAAGGAACTTCTTTGCCGATCAGTTATTCACTGATCTGGGCCCACGGCTCTCGTTTTGCCATCTCATTCTCTCCATCTTTATCTATGTCAGTGCACTACAATGAGTAAGTGATCTAACTGGCCTGTTAAGTGGCTGTTAGTAAGAGCTCCTAAGTGCGCCCCCCCCCCTCCCTAAACACACACAAACACACACATATACACACAAACACACACATAGCATGCACAGACTGTACATGTACACAAATGCTTCGACCCACTCAGACACACATGCAAAAGGAAATCGACATACATGCTCAAACTCTTCTCCACTGTCATCTCAGAGAAACACTTGTTATCAATCGGACCCTGCCCCTTCAGTCCACCATTACACACACACACACACACGCTGTATAAAGGGCTGGGCTCTTCAGACATCTCTATCAGTCCACTGCTAGATATTTACAGGTCCTTACCTACACACCATCGTCAAAATGCCTGCAGACTACAATGGAACATGGGAGATGGTATCCAACGACAAATTTGAGGACATAATGAAGGCGATTGGTAAGTGGTCCTTCTACAGCCTGTACGAAAACAAGGTTTTCTTGCCAGTATGTTTGAGAGCGTCCGAGGGCGAGGACAGGAGAGGAGGATGTAGGAGGATAGGAGAGAGGGAGTGAGAGACAGAGAGAGACACAGAGGGGAAGCAGAAGAGGATAAAAGAGAAGACAGAAAACAGGAGAATAAGAGTGGATCTAGAGATAAACAAGTCAAGTTCAGATATAAAAGTCAGAGAGGAAAAGAGAGAGAGGGGCATGTGAATGAGAAAGAAAGAGAGAATAAGAGAGAGAAAAAGTGTGTGTGTGTGTGTGTGTGTGTGTGTGTGAATGTGAATGTGTGTGAAAGAGACTCAGGAAGTCTGTGAAAGAATGCACCGGCTGTGCTTCATTTACTTATTGAGCTGCTGTCAGGCCGACTTAACCTCCACAGTGTGAGCCGCCCGCTGCCTGTTATCAAGACGAATAAATATTGATTCACTCTTTCCGTCTTCCCATCCTTCCCCTTCCGGAGGAGACCAATTTCGACCTGGCTCCGGCACGCAGGCGTGACGTTTGGAAGCTAGGCTGAGGAGCCATCCGCTCACGCCGATTGATCAACCCCCAAAGTCTTTCATTATTCACAACTTTATCTGCAATTCATACTGTAACACTCCCTCTGCGTTTCACCCCAGCAAATCCGAAAATCCTAAATCCGTAACGTTTCCTTCTGCACCTCTCATTACCATGAGCGAATGGAGAATTACGCTGAATATGGAAATTGAGACAAAAATATGCTTTGGGTGGGTAAATAAGAGAGTTTCATCACAAAAATTGACAGATTTAAATTGAATTTTCAAATGGAATATGAATATCAGAATGGGTGGTTGGCTTTGGTGGGGCTTAATGTTTAATGGGTGGTGAAACTCATTTGGGTCTATTTCCAACCCAAGGTCATTTTTAAAAGGGTAAATGGGATTGTCAACAGAGTGCGCTGAATGGAATTGTAATTCCTAGACTGCAGCAGAAGTCTATTGTGTGTGTGTAAGGATAGTGTGTGTGTGCGTGTGGTATATGGCATCACAGGGGACACAGAGAAGAAGGCATTAGGGTTTCTTATATCCAAATTCAGTCCTAATGTGCGTATGGGACTCCCTGTGATGCGGCAGTTTGACTGACAAATGGAAACATTAATATCCCTTTAATGTTGGCACACCCAGATGAAAACATATTAAGTATCCTTATAGTCATACACTGATATCCCAGGGCCATGCAAAGCCTCTGCAATGATTTCTAATTTAATCGTTAACTAATGGCCCCTATGGATTGTCTGTCCTGCAGACATTGACTTTGCTACCAGGAAAATTGCAGCTCACCTGAGCCAAACCAAGGTGATTGTCCAGAACGGAGACAAATTCGAGACCAAGACCCTAAGCACCTTCCGGAACTACGAAGTTAACTTTGTAGTGGGGGAGGAGTTTGAGGAGACCACTAAGGGGCTAGACAACAGAGTGCTCAAGGTAGGACTGATGACAAAACCATAGAGTTTGAAAAGGTCAGATTCATACCTTGGAAATGCTGTGTCAATGAATGCTTTTAACACTTAGCCTTCCAGATTCAACTCTGTATCCTTGTATAAGGTGTGTGTGTGTGTGTGTCTCAGACATTGGTCACCTGGGATGGAGACAAGCTGGTGTGTGTCCAGAAGGGAGAGAAGGCAAACCGTGGTTGGAAGCATTGGATTGAGGGGGACCTACTGCACCTGGTGAGAGAGAGAGAGAGAGAGAGAGAGAGAGAGAGAGAGAGAGAGAGAGAGAGAGAGAGAGAGAGAGAGAGGGGTGTGCAATGGGGTGGAAGAGAGAGAGTAAGCGAAAGAGAGTTAAAGCAATTGTTCAGCTACTCACATGTGCCAAGATACATTTATATCATGTAACTGGAAATCTGATCTTTATTACGTGTTATTCTAATGTTGAGTCTCTGTCTGTTTTAGGAAATCACCTGTCAAGATAAAGTCTGTCGCCAAGTATTCAAGAAAAAACAATAAAAACTGATTTCATCACCTGATACTAATGGATTCATTTTTGGGGGGCATTATGTGTTATCTGTTTATGATGACATTGTATGTATATATCCAATACATACATCATCCAACTGTCAACTGTAGTGAGTTATGAGTTATTTCTGCATGTGTTCTTTCAAGCATGCATGATTTATTGGATTTGTAGCCGTTTTATGAACACATCTTTTTCTCATTTCATTCTCCAACCAAGGTCTGTGCGTTAATTCTTTGATTAAGATAAAGCTGACTTAATAGTAGCCCAATTAATTTGGTAGAATACAAAAAAAGATGAAAATACATTATTCATGTTATCAGATAACTCCTTGGAGTTGCCAGTGTTATCTACACCACAAGGACACGTTTCAATGATAATCAATGAAGCTCTGAACATAAAACGATGAAGCAACATGGACTATGACAGCGCAAGAGCAAAAACTGTAAGATTTATAATTGCAATTTGCAGTTTAATGCTATATAAGAACTAACATATAGCAGTTGTCGTCACGCATGTAGCCTATATATAGCAGATGCATTTGCTGAGATATAGGATTTGCAATTGAACGTTAATAAAGTAACGCGCGTGTCTGTCTGTCCCCGATTTAAACTTTATTGCAAACTGCCTGTCTAGATTTGCAACTTTGTCAACCATAATTCTACTTGTCTATCTTTAAAGGGGTTTTTGAGCTCTTTAGAACAATTGCAGAAATGGCCTACTTAAAATGTTTTGATTAATACCTGAATGTTTCAAATATAATCCACACTTGCTTTTTTGTTTAGTACAGTAGGGAGAGCAATTTTCATTTCAAAGATATCTGCAATTAACCAAACACCTTCACATTGACTTCGGTCCTCTGTAACCCACGTCCATTCTGTTTCTGTAAACTGCCTGCAGTCTTCTATAGTACAACATGTTCCAGCTCTCCACCGGATCTTGCGAAGAGCATAGACAGGAAACCCCATAGAATCCACGTAGCCAAAGATTATCCACTCAATCTCCCTGTTCAAGCCCGACGCGTGTTGCTGGGAGGACGGGCACTTTATAAAACACCACCCGTCGAATTGGAAACATGGTAAGGCTTAATGAATTACTTTGGTAATAAAATACATGCTCTAATTCGAGGCATCACCTTTCCAAAACCGATCTCATATTTTCTTATGAAGCGTTGTATCTTATGAACATTTTTTGAAACATAGTATAATATCGTCGCACTACAGTAGGTGCTACCTTATATCGTTTATAAATTATCATACAATGTCACGCAAGATGAAGAAACGTTTCAGCATTCCATAAAATGGAAACAGTAGAACGTTGTTACGCTACTCAAGCAAGCTTCGTAACTGCTCTCTATTATCAACTAGGCCCGTGTATTCAGAAAGTTGTCAAAACATGCTCACATAACATAAGTAAGCGAGCTATTATCTATTTTCACAACTTGAAAACATGTAAATAATCGCTGAAAGCAAGTGCAGTCGAGCAGCTCAAATCGGGAATGAGGGGGATAGACAGACACGCCCCCACATCAACTTACTCTTCACGCTTTGAGGTTGACGTGAGCCCGTTTACAAATAACAACACAAACAGAAAGAAACCTTTTGCCGACACCAACGCAAGTAATGTAAAAATAGAAAAGTCCTCACTAGGCTTTTACCAGCAAAGTCCGACAGCGCCCTGTCACAATAGTTAAATGTTATTGCAGTAACACATTACCCTATTTTCATAACCAACTATCCATCAATCTGTCCATCCATTCTATCTACCTATTTCTGAAACCCCCTCACCCCAGCCCCTGCGTCTGGATATCAAGCGGAAGCTGACTGCTCGGTCAGACCGTGTGAAGAGCGTTGACCTGCACCCAACAGAACCATGGATGGTGGCCAGCCTCTACAATGGCAGTGTGTGTGTGTGGAACCACGAGACCCAGGTACAAACCCTTCACTCCTCTGGCCAAACATCCATTCATCTAACATCTATGCATTTTCCTGGCTATAGCCTTAAATATTTGCACCAAAACCAAAATGATTTAATCTACTGTAGAGGCAGCTTCCAAAACAGCAAGAACTTCAACTGTGACTTGCTCTGATGGTTTGTGTGAATGTTGTGTTTGTTCAGACCCTGGTGAAGACCTTCGAGGTGTGCGACCTGCCCGTGAGAGTGGCCAAGTTTGTGGCTCGCAAACACTGGGTCATTGCTGGAGCTGTAAGTCTTCTAACGCGCGCTGGCACGCACACACACGCAGCATACAGCTTTTGCGAACGCTTCCCAGGAACGACTAGGTTCCCTCCCTTCCCTGTGTTCATCGTCTCTCTCTCTCTCTCTCTCTCTCTCTCTCTCTCTCTCTCTCTGTCTCTCTGTCTCTCTGTCTCTCTGTCTCTGTCCTCGTCCTCCACAGGATGACATGCAGATCAGAGTGTTCAACTACAACACGCTGGAGAGAAGCCACATGTTCGAGGCCCACTCGGACTACATCCGCTGTATAGCAGTCCACCCTACACAGCCTTACATCCTCACCAGCAGTGGTACGGACACACACACACACACACACAAACACACACAAGCAATCATGAGGATGGCAACACACACATAAATAAAAAACATGCATCCAAAATATATGTAAAGTGTGTGTGTGTGTGTGTTTGCGATCCTCTAGACGACATGCTGATCAAGTTGTGGGATTGGGACAGGAAGTGGGTGTGTGGTCAGGTGTTCGAAGGCCACACCCACTACGTCATGCAGATCGTCATCAACCCCAAAGACAACAACCAGTTTGCCAGCGCCTCTCTGGACAGGACCATTAAGGTTCTACATACACACATACACCTGCATGCGTATGCACACACCTGCATGTATAAACACACACGTGCAAAAACATCAGCCACAATCACGATTCAAGTACAAACAGAAACAAACTACCTGACAAGATAACAAAATAGCTTCAGGAAGAGCATTTCCTCCGTGTCCAAAAACATATCAGTCCTTGTCTAACACTTGTCTTAACTCTGTAGTGAGTCTGTATATTTCAGCTGTGTTGGTGTCAGTTAAGTGTGTGCTGGTTATGGACTGCATGGGTGTTGGGGGGTTTCAGGTGTGGCAGCTGGGGTCCAACACCCCTAACTTCACCCTGGAGGGTCATGAGAAGGGGGTGAACTGCATTGACTACTACAGCGGAGGTGACAAGCCCTACCTGATATCTGGGGCGGATGACCGCCTTGTTAAGATCTGGGACTACCAGGTAGTTTCACATGCAGGCGTGTACACACACACAGTGTCTTGACCACACACACATTATTTACTCTAGTCTCACAACTGTGTGCTCTGCTCCAGAACAAGACATGTGTGCAGACTCTGGAAGGCCATGCTCAGAATGTGTCCTGTGTTAGTTTCCACCCTGAACTGCCAATCATCCTCACAGGCTCCGAGGACGGTGGGTAATGGAGTCTCTTAGACCTCCCCATACTCCTTAGTTAGTAACTTTCTACATCCATGTCATTTTTAAACTCTGACAATCAGTTGGTTGTCCTTTGTGGATTGTGTGTTGTATGGCGTGTTCATGTTTCTTTATTTCCACCTCACTGTTCTGTCTCACACACACACACATTCTCACACAGGCACCGTGCGAGTCTGGCACTCCAGTACATACCGCCTAGAGAACACGCTTAACTACGGCATGGAGCGTGTGTGGTGTGTGTGTGGCCAGCGCGGCTCCAACAGCGTGGCTCTGGGCTACGACGAAGGAAGCATCCTCATCAAGGTACTGCTCTTGGAAAGGACTACACCTCCCATAGTGCTTTGCACTGCTCAGCCTCAGCATTCACCTCTGTGAGGCTCCCTTTTGATGGTTTTGTCTTGACTTTGTCATGACGTTGACTTTGGTTTGTTATTGCCTCCAAAAACAAACTCAATGGCACTTTGGTTCATGGAAACATCTCTGTTTCAGCGTATTTAGATTCGGACCCGTGACCTTCTGCTCTGACGTGTCCTCCCTCGTTCCACAAATTCACTGACGCCTCCCTGTAACCCCTTCATCTCCTCCCCCTCCTCCTCCTCCTTCAGTTGGGCCGTGAGGAGCCGGCCATGTCCATGGACGCCAGTGGGAAGATCATGTGGGCGCGCCACTCGGAGGTGCAGCAGGCCAACCTGAAGGCCATGGGAGATGCAGAGATCCGGGACGGAGAGCGCCTCCCCCTGGCCGTCAAGGACATGGGCAGCTGTGAGATCTACCCCCAGACCATCCAGCACAACCCCAACGGCAGGTGTGTGTCTGTGGGTGGGCGGGCGGTGTGATGGGTTTCATGTGTTCCAGTGGGAATTGTGTGTCTACATGTGTGTCTTTCATTCAAATGACGTGTGTTGTCCGTCATCCTCAGGTTCGTGGTGGTGTGTGGAGACGGAGAGTACATCATCTACACCGCCATGGCCCTCAGGAACAAGAGCTTCGGCTCAGCCCAGGAGTTTGTCTGGGCCCACGACTCTTCTGAGTAGGTCAAACACACCATGGTGACACGGACCAGACATGGTCGTCCATGGTCCAGACATGTTCCGACATGGTAGCGCTGATTTAACTTTGACTGATTGTTACTTTTTGTCTCCTACAGGTATGCCATTAGAGAAAGCAACAGTATGATTAAAATCTTCAAGAACTTTAAGGAAAAGAAAGCGTTTAAACCAGACTTTGGTGCTGAAGGTGAGTTTGTGTGTTTCTGGGAGCAAAGATTTTGCATACAGAATTATTAGCGTGCTAACAAGAGTAGTTGTGTTGGTTTGCCAATATCCATGTGTGTGCATTAGGTATCCACGGGGGTTTCCTGTTGGGTGTGAGGTCTACCAGTGGTCTGGCGTTCTATGACTGGGAGAACGCAGAGCTGGTCCGGCGCATTGAGATCCAGCCCAAACATGTGAGTTAGCTGACGACCCCTGACCTTTACACAGCTGCTCACTACGTCTGAGGATTCAGGACAGGACAAGGAATGGAATGTGTCCAGTGTACCCATGTGTATGTGAGGGAATAAAAGTCTAATTTACCTCCGGACACTTACTCTCACTCACTGTCCTGACTTATTTTAGTGGTTCAGATAGTCCACCTGACTTCCGACATTAAGCCTGACCTCTGACCTCTGTGCTCAGATCTTCTGGTCAGACTCGGGCGAGCTGGTGTGCATCGCGACGGAGGAGTCCTTCTTCGTGCTGCGCTACCTGTCTGAGAAGGTGGCCGTCGCCCAGGACACCAAGGAGGGGGTGACGGAGGACGGGATCGAGGACGCCTTCGAGGTAGGTGGGTGCTGGAGCACCAGAGCCAGCCCATCTGGGGGGAGACTGAGGAAGGAGGCACAGCGCCGGCACAGAATGAAAGATTTACTGAAAACTTCGGCTTATCTTTGTTGTTTTTTTTAAAGTTATTTTTCTTCCCATTTCTCCTGGTTTCATCATTTCTCATTATTTTTCTCTCTCTCCTCCCTGTCTGTCTTCTCTCTTTCTTCTTTCTTTTCCTATCTTATTCTCTCGTCCTCCCCCTCTCTCTCTATCAATCCCCCCCCCCCCCCGCGCGCGCACACACACACTCCCACTCCCGGCAGGTGCTTGGGGAGATCCAGGAGGTGGTGAAGACGGGGATATGGGTGGGAGACTGCTTCATCTACACCAGCTCCGTCAACAGACTCAACTATTATGTCGGGGGAGAGATCGTCACCATAGCCCACCTGGACAGGTACCGTCACACAAACAAACAATCCGTTTCTCCCTCTTCCAGTCAGATTCACCAAACTTTAAAGTCCACATCTCCCTCCAGTCAGCACGCTCCTTCAGTCGCCAATTGACTTCATTAGAACCAGATCAATAAAACAATTGTGTTGAAACAAAAATGACGTTTTCACTCGGGCACGCCATGCCTTTTATCCCCCCATGTGATGCGCGTTGTGTTGCCTCCTGGCATGAAATATCGTGCCTTCATACGTCTCCCTGTCCCGTGTTCCCCTCTCCTGTGTGCTGCAGAACCATGTACCTGCTGGGGTACATCCCCAAGGACGACCGCCTGTACCTGGGAGACAAGGAGCTGAACATCGTCAGCTTCTCCCTGCTGGTTTCGGTGCTGGAATACCAGACTGCCGTCATGAGGAGGGACTTCAGCATGGCCGACAGGGTGCTGCCCACCATCCCCAAGGAGCAGCGCACGCGGGTCGCTCACTTCCTGGAGAAGCAGGTAGGTCTGGCTTAGTGTGTGTGTGTGTTTGTACTCATATCTGTTTGAGTGTGTGTGTGTGTGTGTGTGAGAGCACATCTCTGTTCATGCTGAGCCCTGGTACCTGGCTGTTGACAGTAGTGTGTGTGCGCCTGACAGTAGGTGTGATCCTCCAGCTTCTTCTTCTTCTGTGTCTGGCCAGGGTTTCAGGCAGCAGGCCCTGGGCGTGTCCACAGACCCCGAGCACAGGTTTGAGCTGGCTCTGCAACTGGGGGAGCTGAAGGTAGCCTACCAGCTGGCCGTAGAGGCAGAGGTAAGATACACACACACACACACACACACACACACACACACTAGATGTGACATCTGGTCTCACTAAAGAGACAGAGGCTTGCACTCTTGAGGCGACTGGGCAAAAATGCAATTGAACATGAGTCGGTGATGAATTAATAAATGAATGGTGTTTTCCCTCCCTCCCATGTGGCCTCAGTCTGAGCAGAAGTGGAAGCAGCTAGCCGAACTCGCCACCACCAAGTGCCAGTTTGGCTTGGCCCAGGAGTGCCTGCACCATGCCCAGGACTACGGAGGTCTTCTCCTGCTGGCCACAGCCTCCGGGAACGCCAGCATGGTGGGCAAACTGGCGGAGGGAGCGGAGCGCGATGGCAAGACCAACGTGGCGTTCCTCACCTATTTCCTGCAGGGGAAGTGAGTGTGAGGGGAAATGGGCGGAGGGTTTGAGAAGGAGAAGTGCGATTTGCAGGGAATACGTTCTCAAGGCGATTTACACCAGGGACAGAATGACCCTTCATATCATTTGTAGTATTACAGAGGTTGATGTTCACCCTCCAACCCCCTGCCCCTCCCTCGCAGGTTGGATAAATGTCTGGACATTCTCATCAAAACCAACCGTCTGCCAGAGGCTGCGTTTCTGGCTCGGACCTACCTGCCCAGTCACGTGTCAAGGTACTGCTAGTCAGTCAGTTTGAATCCAAATTCTCTAGAGTTTTCCTGGGAGTTTTTCTTTCCTGTCTTCTTTGAAGGTTGGTTTAGCTTGACGTATGTGAGCCCCTCTGTGACAATGCTTGTGAAAAGAGAGGGCTACACATGAGTTTTGATCTTCTAAATGGAAGCTACGCCGCACGCGGCGGGTGCTGCTCCACCCCTAACGACGTCTCCACCCGCAGAGTGGTGAAGCTGTGGAAGGACAGCCTGTCGAAGGTGAACCAGAAGGCAGCCGACGCGCTGGCAGACCCCACTGAGTATGGGAACCTGTTCCCTGGCCTCCAGCAGGCCCTGCTGGCCGAGACCTACCTGAGGGAGACCCACGTCTGCGTGCGGCCTGCCGCTGAGTACCCCAGGATCACGGTCAGTAGGTCACTCTGCTGGAGCTAGTGCAGGGCGCTGGGAAGAGTCTCCATTGAAAAGCTGGATGTGAAGGATCTCCACAGCCCTGTGTTGGTCTACTGGTCTACGCTAGCCCTGACCCTTAAACATCCTCATACATACATACATACATACATACATACATACATACATACATACATACATACATACATACATACATACATCATGAGACAACCTGTACCCAGCAGAGGGTGTTAAGGTATGGTCCAAATCGGACCTTTTTTGGGGGTTTGTCAATAGGCTAGCTTAGGTGGGACAGCGTGTGGCTGGTATTTAAACCCTGCTCTGACAAACTTCACAACGGCCCACCGACCCTGGGTGCTCTAAGGTTAATGATAGCTGCTCTGTACAACGCTCACGAAATGCACATAATGTTGAGCTTTGATGTTTTCATTTTGTATCTTTTCTCATTTCATGGCTTTGCCCGCTCATTAGCTCCAATCTCTCCCCTCTGCAGCCCAGCGAGGATCGGAGTGTCCTTGAGGAATCTTCCGGCTACGTGCCAACAGGAGTGCCGTCTGCAGAGGTGCGATCTGGAACATCACACTTCTGAAACACACTGTTTCCCAGCTTAGCCAGCATTTTATTTATATTTAAATTGCACTGTTAAATTGAATTGTTCTTTTAATTAGATTTTTGATTGGACGTTTTTTTTCATTGTGGTATTTTAATTTCCTAAAGACGGTGGCTGAGTTCATGGAGGAACCCCCCGTAGTGGCAGAAGTGGTAGCAGCTGCAGCTCCAGAAGCCCCTGTTCTGGAAGAGGCCATTACGATGGAAGAGGAGGAACCTGTCGTGGCTGCAGTGGACGAGCCTGTTGCCATGAAAGAGGTGAAGTCCGTCACAGCAGCTGTGGAAGAGTCTATTGCCGTGGCAGCAGAAAAAACACCTGTCACAGAAGTGGAACAGCCCATCATGGCAGAAGAGGAGGCCCCCATTTCTGTTGAAGTGGTTGTGTCTGAGCCAGAAGTGACAGCAGATGTGGAAGATACCATTACAAAGCAAGAGGAGGTTCCAGTCACTGCCGAGGGAGACTCACTGGGTGCAGACACCCCCCTAACAATACCAGATATGGTACAAAGCCCAGAGCAGGACGTCATGGTAACAGAGGATGCTGCTGAGGATGTAGCTTCAACAGCTGAAGTCATAGCAACAGATCCAGCACCTTTAGCTGATGCTGTCTTGGCAACAGAGGAAGAACACAATAAAGAGACAGTAACTCCTGTTTACGAGGCAGCATTACAGGTCATGGCAACAGAGGAAGCACCGGTGACAGATTCAGTCATACTAGAAGCCATAGCAACCGAAAAAGCACCCGAGGCTGTTGCGATAGAGAAGGTGGTAGCAACTGAAGCCATAGTAACAGATACCAATACGGTTTCTGAACTTCTATCAGAGTCCATAGCAACAGAAGAAGTATCTGTAACAGAGGAGGTCATAACAGAAGCCATAGCTACAGAAGACATAACAAAAGCCATAGCAACAGAAGCAACGACTGTTACCGAGGTAACACCAGAACCCCTAGCAAATGAGCCAACACCCGAGACGGTTACCATAGATACGATGTCAGTGTCCGAAACACTTGTTACACAGGTACTTCCAGAACCAATCGTACCGGCTTATCCAGTAGAGAACCTCATTACAGTGGAAGATCCAATGTCAGTCCCGGCACCACTTTTAGACCCTTTCCCAGCTATGGCACCAGTATTGGAGCCCTTCTCATCCCTAGCCCCTGCCCCAAACCCAGCTACAGCCCCAGCACTAGACTTATTCTCAGACCTAGACCCGTTCTCATGTATAGCTCCAGTGGCAGCCCCAGCCTCAGCAGCACTCCCAGGGCAGACTGAGTCCATCTTGGCCCCCATCCAGGCCATGCTTGCCCCCTCTCTGCTTGTCCCGGAGCCTGTGGTCCCAGTAGTGGCCCCCACAGAGGAAAAGCCTGTGGAGGAGGCGGCCCCTGGGGCAGCAGAAGACCTGGACCTGGACATGAATGACGAGGTATTTAATGGCTCTGTGCTGCTCTCATTCAACCAGTGTTTAAAATCTCTTTTGTTGCTTTGGAAATGATGTTTTTCTGTATCACATATCGGTTAATTATCTCCATAGATGTGCGCCTGTTAAATGTTGAACACAGCTGCACAAACCCTCACTGTCAAACACCTGCTGACACACTGTTACCCTGTCACCTGCACACACAGTATATTTTGCACTGAAACAGGTTTGTGTTTCCATCTAGGGTCTGGACGATCTAGACCTGGACAACTTTGACCTGGATGATGACATTGACACCTCAGACGTCAACCTGGACGATGACTTCATGGATGAGTGAAGACTTCCTACGGCAGAAATTCCACTGAATGTGACCAAAGACTATACAGCATTTCTCTCACTCAATACAAGGGTGCTGTTTTCTATACAAGGGTGATATGGGGAGGGGGCAACTTGAATTGTTTTTTTACAGTATTTGATTTGATAGGTTTTGAGAATCTCATATCTCTTTATAGTGAATCAGGTACTGTACACTTGCAATAGACAGTATGTGAACACGTGGCCTTTTCAAGATGGAAAAGCAATAGTTTACCACATCTATACCTCCTTTAGAGCCAACTGGGGACTCTTTCAAAATGGAGTCTATTTAGAATGCTGCAGAAGTCAGCAGAGCTGACAATCGACACTACACTTTAATACCTGTTTCTTCTTAAATATACTGCCTCTTTAACTATCCACAGGAATGGGTCCATCTGTCTTGTCCCAAGTCGAGTGTTGTCATGGCAACATTCAGTACCTCATGTTTTTAGTATTGCAGACCTCTCTGTTATCGTGCCTTTTTAATCTAGAGAGCTTTTTATTGGGAAATTGTTCTTTGTAGATGTGCATCCAAGTGCCTTATGTTTTTGTTAGATTGCCTTAATTTGGCAAGTGTGTCTGGATTAGTAAAGGGAATTAAAAGTTTCATATTCTCATTGACAATATCTGATGTTCTGAGAATGATTTAATAGTGGACAAGGTGTATAGAAAGAATCATTTTTATTTTGTATGTACATAAATCATGAGGTTTCTGTTGAGTTTGAATGTTAACTTTCAGTACAGATAAAGTATCCAGTCAGCTGTCACGTTTGCCGATTTATCATGTGTGGCGCTCCAACAGCAGAACATCACTGGACGAACTATCCCGCAGTTACTGATATGGGGGTATATGTTACTGAATTTAACACCTTAGAGCTGTGTTTGTCAGTTGACAAAGCATGGCAGCAGTTGACATGATTGGACAGACTTCCTGCAGCAGTTGACATGATTGGACAGACATCCTGCTGCCTTTGGAGCTGGTATGAGACGGGTGGGGCCGTGTTCCGGAGGACGGCAGGTGAGGTCAAGCGGAGCTCTCCGCCAGGGTCTGCTGGTGGGCCTGCAGAGCCAGCTCTATGTAGCCTGCCCTCTGAGACTCCAGCTGGGTGTACACCTGGAGGGGAAGGGCAGGTACATTCTGTAAGGAACTAGGTACAATATTTTGCTACCAAAGGCACCCTCATGTAGGTTGGTTTCGTATCCAAAAGGTTAAATACATGTTTAAAACAAGAAAATGATTAGGTGAGCTGACAAGATGTTGGTCTGGAATAAGTGGGTCAGCAACTAATTATACCGACATGTCTGGCATGCGTGGCTGAACAAGAGGCCCTAAACTAACATTTTATTGACAATGGCAACTCGTATGTGTGTCTGTACTCTGCATCACTGAGTGGCTGTCTTTTTCCATGACTGAGGTCAGGGGTCACCCTGAGGCCTAATGGGAAGTGAAGTGCCCCGGGATTGGCCCCCAGATTCCCACCGCTGGGACAACCTCGCCTCACAGGGAACATGAGAAGGCCATGGCATGACCTCACTACAAAGCACTCTGAATCGCCCACCCATATGACCCCAACAAGCTTTCAAACTCATTCTAACAAGGGATTATTTGCCAGTTTGGAGGATACACTGAACATACTACATATTCTTAACCTCAAATATCCCAGCCATCATTACCCCTAGGGAGCAAGCAAGGAAGAAATGTAAAGTGTTGGAACGGATCCTGAGGCCGTCTGGTGTAGGGGCCTAGTGCCATACTAGCTGGTGGGACCTCACCTTGAGGAGGTCCAGCCCTGCCGCCCCCTGTCTGCTGGCTTCCTGGGCTGACTGACAGTGAGGGTGGACCATGTGGAGCAGACGCACCACACTCACCGCATCCTGGACCCTGGGGGAGGCACGGGGAGGATTGATGGACATTTCTTGGGTAGAAATTTGAGGGAGGGTACATCTACTAAGAGCAGATAGGACGGCTTTCCAGAAAATCCCACATCATGACCACAGCACAGATGAACTTGCTTAACAGCGAGAGCATTACTGACATGAGACAGCACTCAGTGGGGAGTTCCTGCACGCGCAAGTGCACACACACACACACACACACACTCACAGATCTCTTTGGAGCATGTCTATGATGAGGCCATCCACCCTCTTGTGGGTGACCAGATACCAGGCCAGGCCTCCGAAGTGCCTGGTAGAACGCAGTAGCTCGTACTTCCCATGCTTCTCCAGGTCCTCATAGGTCGCCGCATGGACCTGGACCCCAGAGACAGCCAATTGGGAGACAGTGTTCTACGTCAATCACTGCAAGATCACTGTCCTACCAGGAATGAGTGACTTGCATCTGGCGAACCCAAACAAACGACATATTTGTACACCCATTTTACAAGCAGTGTCACAAAGGGATTCACAGATGCTTAATGATGAGAACTTATGGTCAACATAGCCCCTCAATAAATAAAAAAATACCTTAAAATTGAAGAAACCTTCATATGGCATATAAGGGTTATCACGATAGCAGTAAAGTAGGACGATCATAAGCAATGGGAAAAGTAGCCCAGACAGGTTGATAGAAGGAAGGGTGTTAG
Source organism: Hypomesus nipponensis (assembly GCF_054491055.1). Taxonomy (NCBI): domain Eukaryota; kingdom Metazoa; phylum Chordata; class Actinopteri; order Osmeriformes; family Osmeridae; genus Hypomesus; species Hypomesus nipponensis. The sequence continues at coordinate 4,610,442 of NC_140375.1, forward strand.
GGTGGAGATCTTACCCGGATGTAGCCGGACGAGTCTGGTTCAAACTGAGCGACGCACATGTCCAACACATCCTCGTGGCGGTCCTGGGAAAACACAATCTGAGAGAGAGACAAGGGAAGAAAAGGAGACACTTAACAGTGGGTCTACTTATAAACCTCGCCAACACTGGCATGTCAATCTAGAACAGGGGTGTCAAACCCTGGTCCTCGAGGGCCGCTGTCCTGCATGTTTTGGATGTTTCCGTGCTCCAACACACCTAATGCAATTAAATGGGTTGTTATAACGACCATTCGAATGCGGTGAGCTGGATCAGGGAAACATCTAAAACATGCAGGACAGCGGCCCTCGAGGACCGGAGTTTGACACCCCCGATCTAGAACCTTCCCATCGAGTTCCTCTGGAAGTCCCACCTTGAGGTTCTCCTCCTTAAAGACAGGGGGCGCTGTGAGTTTGCGTCCTGCTTTGGGAAAGTACACCTGGAGGATCCTGTCCCTCTCCTCCCAGGATGCCTTCCTCAGCGTCCCGCTGGGCTCCCGGATCACGACGAAGCGCTCCTGCAACGCCCACAGGGAGAGTCAGGACGAGGAAGCAAGGGCAAAGCTTTGAGACCCACTCCCTTGTGTTGCCTCAGACAGAAACGCACCCTGTGGGGGATGTTGAAGGTGATGTCAGTGAAGACGTATTTGGCTGTCTCCATGCCCTCCAGGATCTTGTCCTCTGAGAGGACGTCGTTGATGGGCTTCCTCTCGGGCAGCACTGGGGGCATCTTCAGTAGTCTCTCCGCCTCCTCCCTGGCCTTCACAGTGGCCTGAGGGGACACACACACACGACAGGTTCACAACATAGGCGTGCAGCAGGTATGCAGTTATGGGCTTGGCAGTTGTTTTTCACTGGCTACGGTGCACAAGAGTGTGTTGGTGCGCGTGTGTGTGTTGAGAGCTCACCTCCTCTAGCTGGGCATCTGTCATGAGTTTGTAGGTGGGTGGCTTCAGCTCCTGTTTCTGGGGTCTGAACACCTTCTGGAGGTCCAAGCCTGTGATCCTCGTCAGGATATTCTGCACTTCCTCGTCCATAAACTTCGGGTTGACTTGTACGTCTGGGTTGTCTTGAGACACACAAAGGATAGGGAGTCAATGATAAAACTATGATGCATTGCGGTATTTTAGATAACGTAACTAACTTCAAAATTAGTGCGCTAGCTACTTTGCTGGCTAAATAAGTGATTCTGATGCTCACTAAGGTCGTTGAGCAGTTAGCAATTACCTGTCACTGAATAAGTAATGAAAAAACAAACACTTAAATGTCAATGCCATGTATCAAACTGTCGAATCTAAAATGTGCCATTGATAATGCAGACAATGGTTATTTGAAACTGCATTTTGAAGTGAATTGAATAGCTTTCTACGAAGGTTAAATTCAATTGCTGGTTAAATGCTGTTGCTGCTGTGCTGACTGGCTGGCTGGCTAGACAGTGTCACACATGCTACAAGGTCAGTAGTTGGGAGTTCTCGTGGAAGAATAATTAATACAAGAGGACTTACTGACGTCCGATGATGCACTACACAGCATCCGTCTGCCTCGTCTGCCAAACATTTTAGAGTGAGAATCGACATTTTTTATCCGAGAACAGCTTCTTAGCAAACACCGTGCTGCACCGATCGCCGCCATGTTTTACTTACGTCATGAAATGGACGTGACCTTTCAACTCAACCCGAGATGAAACATGGGAAATGGAGTCACAACTGACCAAATGTATTTTGAGTGTTGGTATTTGTTAAAGAGTAAAAACAAAATATGATAATAAAAAAGCTTAATAAAAAAGTTGTCTGCTGTCCCTTTTTCGGCTTGTTAATATTCGCAACTTCAAGCAGCTGTCATTTTGGTCAGCAGGTGGCGCTCATTAGTTATTTCTTCAACTCTCACAGTGGACTGCAGAGTAGTGTGAAGTTCAAGTGCTGATCTGCACCTAAGGACAAGCAGAAAACCCAGTTAATTCATTTTAAAATATAAGCATCATGTCTATACAGTAAATAGACAGCGCACATATTGTTAATCATTTGGGCACCTAGATGAAACCTGCTTTCTATGGGACAACATAGTATGTAGAAAAGTGTGAGAACAAAGAGTGTTGAGTCCTCGTTTTTTGTATATCACTAAAATCACACACTTGCATCCTTGAGACAGTGTTTGAATCAGGCTACAGACATTCCTAACCCACCGTTACAATGTGTTCCTGCATTGTCTGATAACTGAGAAATCTGTCTGAGTGATAGGGAACACACTTTCTCACTGAGACATATGCCGACACACACAGCCTTTTTTCTAATTTAGTTTGACAAAAAAACATTATTCATATTCTGTGAACATATTCTTGGGTATTGCTATTTTGATGTGAGGTACATGTAAGTTTGAGGTCTAAATGAAGTAATATTTATATTTGAGTGGAAAGTTGGAAGGATACACACAATTACATTACTGACACAATTACAACAACACCATATCTACATAAAAGATTTAGGATTAACATGGAAGACACCTTGATGACTTAACATCTTTTTGAAAGGTTCAAAAACCCCAAGTAATCCAGATGACTGTTGCTCATAGTTCTCATACAGCGCATGTACAAAGCACAAACGCACACACACACACACACACACACACACACCTTTTGACAAAAAACGACACTACCCATTGCATGTACCTCACCATTCCTATCTAGTTTCATGGCATTGTTGAAAATCCCATGTGTCCCATATAAATCTCTCCCTCCTTTCCAAATCCCATCATATCAGTCCCCCACCCCCAGGCCCCCTCTCTAATCTCCACCAGGGGTTAATGTGTCCGATAGAGACAGATAAAGGTGTGGGCTGGTCAGTAAAGAGGTGAGCAAAGGCAGGGGAGAGCCAGACTCTACGGTAACGATGTGAGGATTGAGCCGTGAGGGGCCTAGCCTGTCCAGATGTATGCAGCTGTCCTAGCGCTGACAGGCCTAACCCTGCTACCGAGAACCGTCCGCACCAAAGTGAGGGTGGGTATGTGTGTGTGTGGTGTGTGTGTGTGGTGTGTGTGTGTGGTGTGTGTGGTGTGTGTGGTGTGTGTGCGTGTGGTGTATGTGGTGTGTGTGTGTGGTGTGTGTGGTGTGTGTGTGTGTGGTGTGTGTGTGTGTGGTGTGTGTGTGCGTGTGGTGTGTGTGTGTGTGGTGTGTGTGCGCGTGGTGTGCGTGTGGTGTGTGCGCGTGTAGTGTGTGCGCGTGTGGTGTGTGCGCGTGTGGTGTGTGTGCGCGTGGTGTGTGCGCGTGTGGTGTGTGCGCGTGTGGTGTGTGCGCGTGTGGTGTGTGTGCGCGTGGTGTGTGCGCGTGTGGTGTGTGTGCGCGTGGTGTGTGCGCGTGTGGTGTATGTGCGTTTTGTGGAGGCATTATTCATATTATTTCTACCATTCCCGCTGTTTTCTTTTCTTCTTCTTCTCTTTGTTCGGGCCAGAGAGTAAGATTCAAACAGGAAGCTTGATGACAGTCTTGATTACTCAGAATCCCAGACTGCACACAGACACACCCCTCATGTGCGCGCACACACTCACACACACAAACACACACACACACGTCTACTTAAGAAGTCAAGTCAATTCATTCCCATTCAGTCAACTGCAGGAAATGTATTGCAATGGCTAAAAAGTAAAAACGCATTAAAGGTGCCATTTTTGTTTGTCCTTGAATCTGAATTTCCTCCCTCCTCCTGGACTGAAATGGAACTGACCCCCATCCCGAAATACTGTGCTCAGATCCACATGGACAGAGCCCCACGTTCTCACACAGACTCTCTGACAGTCAATGGGTTGAGTGTAAGAGTGTGTGTCAGCGTGACTGGGAGCAGCAGGAAGCAGTGAGCTGAAACCTGAGTTTGGTGCTCTCATGGGGGGGTGGGCGTAGGGGGGTGGTGGTGGTGGTGGGGGTGCAGGGGGTATATAGTCTTTATGATCTGGAGGGTGGTGTGGGGGGGGGCAGGGAGCAACTCAGTGCATGTTTATTTGGCTTTCTGTGAGGCGGGATGAGGAGAACAGGTTCAGGCCAGGGTGAAACGGAAAGGTGTGTGAGAAGAGAGAGAGAGAGAGAGAGAGAGAGAGAGAGAGAGAGAGAGAAAGAGAGAGAAAGAGAGAGAGGGAGAGGGAGGGAGAGGGAGAGAGAAAGAGAGAGAGAGAGAGAGGGAGAGAGAGAGAGAGAGAGAGAGAGAGGTAAGAAGATAGAGGGAGAGAGGGAAGGAGATAGGCAGACATCGATAAGACACACATCTTTTATCGCTTTTTTCTCATCAATGAAGCTCCAGCATTTTCCCAACCTTTGCCAAATTACTTTGATAGATTCAAAGTGGGATGTTTCACACTAATTAATTACATTATTCGATTAATTTTCAAAATCCAGAGCAAATAAATTGTATATATTGTGTATGGTTGGTTTGGAAAAGATAAGGAATCGTTTCTTTTAATGTAGATACTGTTGGTAAAATGGTAAAAGAAGGTGAAAGGGTTTATAATGTCAGTGTGTCAGTGTGTCAGTGTGTTGGTGTGTTGGTGTGTGAGAGAGAGAGAAACAGGGGAGGGAGGGGAGGCACTGTGGCCTAGACCTCAAGGCCAGCAAGTCGTCCTATCCTCCTCTTCTCCGTCCTCCTCTCCTCCTCTACTCCTCTCTTCCTCTCCTCCTCTGCTCCAGTCTTTGAACAAAGAATGGCAGAGTGAATTGAGATAAGAGGACAGAGGAGACAGAGATGAGATAGGAACCAGGGAGCGAGGGAGAGAGAGAGAGAGAGAGAGAGAGAGAGAGAGAGAGGGAGGGAGGGAGGGAGGGAGGGAGGGAGGGAGGGAGGAAGGAAGGAGGGAGGGAGGGAGGGAGGGAGGGAGGGAGGGAGGGAGGGAGGGAGGGAGGGAGGGAGGGAGGGAGGGAGGGAGGGAGGGAGGGAGGGAGGGAGGGAGGGAGGGAGGGAGGGAGGGAGGGAGGGAGGGAGGGAGAAGAGGGCACAGTGACATAGCACTGGGTTTTTCCACAACTGTAATCTGTTATCTTTTTTTGTGGCTGTTTATAATGAACCTGTGAAGTTCTTGGATCCATTACCGGAATTATAGACAGAAAGAACGAGAAAGAGTGGTGAGGGAAAAGGATAGACTGAGAGAGAATGATGAAAAGGGAGAGGTAGTAAGAGTAGTAAGTTGCTGACCCTTCCCAACCTGCCATTCCCATTCAAGCTGGCCACATCCCCTCCCTGCACCTCAATGTGTTCAGGTAACAGAAGATACCCGACACACAAACTCACACACACAAACAAACACAAGCTGTCACTTTTCAACTCCACGCATCCATACCACATAGAACTGCATCCAAATGACCGCCTCGTCCAGCACACCTCCAGCGTTAGGAGTGTTTGTCTCCAGCTATAGCCAGGCTTGGTCTACATGCAACAGGAGAGGCCCTGGCCACCGTATCCTGATCACCTTGTTATTTCATGCTGTTTTCATCATTCAGAGCTGAGGTGGTGTGCGTGTGTGTGTGTGTGGGGGGGGTGGTGGCTTTGGTGAAGGAGCGTGGCACTGATAAAGAGGCTAATACCCTGGCTCTGGGGGGGTCATAGGTCAAGCTGGACTAACTCGGGGGCAGGGTGGTAAGAGCACAGAGGGTAGCTGGTGAAAGGATTGGGCTCGGTGAGAAGAGCATGTGTGTATTTGTGTGTGTGTAGCTGGTGGTGAAAGTGTGTGGATGACGTGTCAAGGAGACAGGTACAAATGGAGGGATGAAAAGAGAGACAGAGAAGGAGGAGGTTCAAAAGGGGCTGTGTCCCACAGGAACAGGAAACCCAGCGGGATTGGGGTGCTTACCCGCCCCAGCAATCTCCGGTACAACCCCCGCCCCCCACCACCACCACCACCACACACACACACACACACATACACACACCCTAGCACTAAATTGGCCTGTCGATTGAGCCGGGGGTTAATTTTAGCCTCGCTCTCTGTGAGGACCGTGCATCCTGGGTTCTGAATCGGAAGAGACGGAAGAGAAGGTGATTAATCGCTGTCACCCGGCTGGCACGCCAGTGCTGGGAGCGAGGGACACGCTACGGGGCAGGACGAGGAATGTTGTGGAGACGAGCTAACACGCGAGATCCAAACATCTCTTGTTGTTGTTGTTGTTGTTAGGAGTGTGTGTGTGTGTGTGTGTTCATGTGTTTGTGCTTGTAACTGTTTTTGGACCCCGTTGAAGGTCTGCAAAAACCAGACCGGTTTTGTGTCTCCAGACAGATCGACAAAGACTTGAGCTACTCTCCTACTGATCCTCTTCACCTCCCTCCTCAAACTTTTTCTTTCTGTCTGTTTCTCTCCTGCTGGTAAGAAAGTAAGAAATACGTTCATTTGCTCCAATGTATTACTTGTCCGTGGGGGTGTGTGACATATTGAACACTAGAGGGTGCCAGGCTTTCTTTTTGAAGCTTACTAAACGTGTTATCTCAGATATCTAGAGCTGTTAATGAGGGTGGCCCTGTCTACCACCTGGTCCCCCCCAAGTCAGGGCCCCTCCTAGTGTTCTGTGGACCACCTACCGTACCGGGAAGAGTTCACCCAGGGGAGCAGGGTTAGAGTCACCGCTGTCTCACTGTCAGGCTCTCTACAATGAGCTCCTCACAGCTACGGTGGACGTCTGGTTTTGTGTCCTGTCTGCGTGTGATGGTTCGAGGACAGCAGGAGCCAGCTTTTGTATGTTTGCACTTAGCTGCAGCGTAGCTTTGCTTAACTTCTGTCAGGGTGTTTCATCTTAATTAGAGACAAATAGGGAATATGTTTGGACATATCTGTCATCACCAATCACTTTCAACCGAGCTGTGTTGTAACCAATCGGCATAATTATTCCCTGTCTAGATTGTGATTACTGATTTAACACCTGTTTGATCGGGTACTGTTATGGCTTCTGAGGAATGGTCATGGTAGTAAGCTCTGTGTTTATGTGTGTGTGTGTGTGTGTGTGTGTGCATCCACTAAATAGTGTGTGTGTGTGATTGGTATCCCTTTGTGTGTGGTTATGTGTGTGTGGGTATTTAAGTGTGTGTGTGACTGAATGCCTGCTCTGCATGTGTGACGTGTGTGACCTTATCTCCTCACATACTTTTGTCTTCTTTATTAGCGTATTGTGTTTGTTGGCATCATTATTATTCTAGTTATCTATTTTGTCCAATAACTCGAGATCTCCTAGGTAAAACGTTTTTTAATTTGGCATATTGATATAACAGGATGTCACTAACACACACACACCAATAATTGCCCACATTTGGCCTTAGGGGGCACCACAGGCCACACCCAAATGTCCCATTTTCAAAGTGATGGCATTTCCACCCTATCTGTCCAATTCTTCTGAAACTTGGTATGCATGCCTCAATTCTCATGGGGAAGAAAAAGACCCTTAAGGTCCGCCATGATGGATTTTGCCGTATGTATTCATACACATAGAGAGAATTTATGTCTTTCCATTTGTCGTTTAGAGAAAATGAATACAATACAAAATGGCTGTAAAGGGTCTATTCATGTAAATGTACACATTCCTTAATATCTATATGTCAATAAATCTAATCATTTTGACTGGCTTCAAAATGACATCCCATTAATATTTCACCTTGTTTTATCGATAGATTACTGAATTACAGCTGTTTGAACTTGAACCAAATCTGACAATGCTTTCCACTGGAGAAACTGCTTTTTTTAAATACAACTGAACATGACAAATGACAGCATTGTGAATAGTTAACTTGGATAAGATGTTGTGTTGGTAGATGAAGGGTCAAAGATAAAGCTCCATTCAGAGCCAAACATTTTCGGAAACTATATCTGGACAAAATGTCAGCCTCTGGAAACTGCCCATTCCTTAGTTTCCTCCATCACGAGGTTTCTGATCTTCTGGACAATCCTTCAGTACTCAAACATATCAATGATTTATCTGTAGTGTTTATTTGAGCTCGTCATAACACTGATTATACGTGTAGCGAGACTGTGTAAGCCACTGCAAAGCAAGCCAGGTACACCACAGTAGCTAGCTGCCTGTAGTCTATCTGTGTAGTCATAAGTTCAATGTTGTACTCTGAGTGGATTATTACACATACAGAGCCAGTGTCATTGTGTTTTGTAGATAAGACCATGCTACATCTAGCCAACGTGTTGGATTTCTTACATCATGTGTGTGAAAGTTGTGTTTGTATAGATATTGTGAGACTGCATTGGACACTGTATAAAGTTCCACTCATGTTAGCCACTGACTGCACACAAGCATTGAAAACATGACCGTGTCTTTTACGTTTCCTTTGACAGCAGTTAAGTCTAACCCTCTAATATTTTACAATATTTGGACATTTTGAGGAGGAATCCACCATTACTGCTTGCAGCTATCTTGAACACTTGTGTTCGTCTGTGTCTGTGCATGTGTGCCCTGAGTTTCTCTCCTGCCCCGGCCAGTGTGCAGGACCAGCTTGACAGGAGATGCCACCTCTCGCACGAGGCAACATGAAGAGGAGCAGGAGGAATTTTGGGGAGGAAGAGGAGGAGGCTTTTGATGTAGGTGACGGACATCTTCCCCTGTGTTTGGCGTGAGATCTGTTGCAGCAAGTCAGCGTGGGTGGGGTTGAGATGACCACCAAGCGGGGTCGGGTTCTGATCACGTGAATCTTCGGTCATGTGACCTGGTCGGGGCCAGCCAATGGCTGTACTGCCTTGGCCTCTTCATGCGGTGGGAAAACATTCCGACAGCTGGACTGGAATGTTTCAGAAACATCTGCGACGTCCACGCCTGTGAGAATCTCCCCACCCGCTGTTTTCAAACACAATCTTGAAACAACAATGTTTGCATATTAAAAAGCATGCAGTTTATCACAAAAAGACATGATATTCATGAAAAGGTCAGGTAGTGTCATATTCCTAGATGCACGTGAATGGGTGTGTGTGTGTTCAGATGAGTTTGTGGGAGCTTTCTGTAGCCTTTGACACATTGTTAATTTGAAGCATGTTTGAAGTATGATGCAACATCAGCTGCTCTTACTTAGCTATGAGCAGATTTCCTCATGAAACATCATGAGACGTCCCCTCCTGGTCTCAGATTACCACAGAAATAAGGACAGAGAGACAGAGAGACAGAGAGAGAGAGAGAGAGAGAGAGAGAGAGAGAGAGAGAGACAGAGACAGAGACAGAGACAGAGACAGAGACAGAGACAGAGACAGAGACAGAGACAGAGACAGAGACAGAGACAGAGACAGAGAGATTGTAAAGGGGTTTATGTAGAATGAGCAAAGTGTATATAACAACATTTTATGTTTGTGGGGAAACATTTGTTTTTAAATGTAATGTAACCATGGATTTTTTGGGTAAGAATTTGACAAACTGGCAAAGCCACTGCTTGTGTGGTATATCCAAAAGCATTCATGAAAAATGCGATTGTTGCTGTTTTGTAAATTTGTTGCATGATGGAACATTTTCTGGGCTTTTGAGTACTGGGAGTCACTACTTTGTACAGAGGCTTTAATTTGCATTGGCATATTTGGGGTCACAATAACATATTCAAAAATGTGTCTGAAACCAGGATGAATTGGACAGGATGGACTCTTGTGAGAGTGAGGGAAGTCACAGAACATGCATTACCCAGTCCAGTCTTGATGTATTTATACTCTCACATGGGCAATTTAGCAAGAAAGCAAAGTCAGATAGGGGTTGAATCATCTTGGTTCACTGACTAAACAGAAAGACGTTTTCTTCTCATCCAGCAGCCATGTTCTCAGCATACACATCCTGGATGGGAAGGGTGTTACTTCGAGGGTGTTACGACTAAACATATTCAAATGTATTTGAATGTCCCTTTTTACGAGCAGGCCACTTCCTGTTGGTATTTTTCTATATTTTCCTCGTCCCATTTCTTCCTCCACTTCCCCTCGTTCATTCACTTCGTCTACTCTGTCAGTCATATCTCCAGTTATCCCCCCAGTTTCAGAGCAATGTCCTCTCCAGTACTAAGCAGGCGGGGAGTGAAGCCCTACTGGCGGAATGCCAGGTCAACGACGTGAATCCAACTGGGATCGGTTGGAATTTTTGCATGACCAGCGCAACAACTCCCGATCGTCAGATACGATAACCAAAAAAAAGGCGCCTCGCTTGGCCCTCACTGTCTGAACAGTTTGATCTGATGTCATTGAGCCGAATCGCTCCAGTGGTTTGGCCAGGCAGAAGGAACATGTGACTACCTGAGGGATGTGCACTTATCTTGTATTAGATTTGAACCATTGTCCATTTCTTCATAAATTTGACGCTCGCTGTTTCGGTGTGTTTTCCAGTCCGGGTGGTACTGAGCTGGTGGTTTCACGTTACCATCAAAGCTCAAAGCTTGTGTCAAATGTATTGTTTCTCATGAAACCATGGTATCTCTTTTGAAGTTGGAGCCAATGTGAAAATAGCTTTCCGCTGATGTGATTAGAGTTTGCATCACCTGTAACCCATGACCTGGTTCACATACGCTCTTCTCACAACCTCATCTTTCCACCCTCAGCTTGTGGCCGGCTCCTCCAACTCTACCCTCCAGGTCGCAACGATAAAAGCCACCGCTGTAGAAACAGGAAGTAGCACACATGCAAGGTTTGTTTTACATGGGGCCTAATGGAGGCCCGCTAATGTATGCAAGCTTCCCTGTTTGCCAGGCGGCTAGCACGAGCGCCTCCACGCACACGCGTGCGCGCCATCACGCTGCGATAGCATCGCTCCACCCGCACACGCGTGACCAGGGTGAGGGGCTAGGTGGCAAGGGGGGGGGCGGCGATGGCGTTGGCGGGCGGCGCCCGGAGGCGGGCAAGGTGGGCACAATGGCAGGATGTTGCGGTGTTGTTCTACCCCAGTGTGGAATGGAGCGAGGACAGCGAGGGGGGGCTGGTGCTGCCGGTCAGAGTTGACACATGTGACGTGACCGATGACTGATGGCTGGGACTGTAGTAGTCATGTTAACACGGACGCAGTGTGTGGGGGGAGTGTCCACACAGCATGAAGGGTAACACGGGGGTGTATGTTTTTGCCACAGTGATTGTGGCAGGGGTGTTAACAAGGTATGTGTCGTATGAATGTGGATATTAATGGTGTTTACGCCAACACCAGTGAACACAAATACCTTTGAACCATTTTTTTGGCAACTACTGTAGGGAATTACAGCAGTAGACTGTCGTCACATACTCTGTTCATGTTTATACTTCATTTTTTTAATGAAATATCCGTCTTCACAAGTGTTTGTAGCCATAACATGTGGAAAGACCTCTCAGTGCATGAAGCACATGTGAACGTACATTGTTATCAATACAGCATAACTTTTAAGAGGAAGTTCTAGACCTTTTTGCATTTGGGATTTTCTTCTAAGATGAATAGTGACATGTATATGATAGGATAGCACAACATCAATAAGAATGTAAGTCAAGTGCAGGTCAGAGTGTGGAATGCCACAGCCAATCAGGCGCCTGAACTTCAGGCTCATGGCCAATCAGGTCACAATGCTGAAAATCCCCAGGAGACCATTGAACTCAATATAGAGGACATTTTTGAGGAGGTCATGAACTTTTCACTCCAGGAGATCTAGCCTGCTCTTGCTCCCTCTTTTGCTCTCTTTTTCTCTCCCTCCCTCTCCATATCTCCCCCTTTCTCTTTTCTTTCACTCTCCCTCTCTCTCCCTCTCACCCCTCCTCATCCCTTTCTCTTTCTCTGGGAAAGGAACTCAAAGTATGAATTTCTGCGGATGCTGTTTGGTTAGACAGAGTCATATAACATGGCTATGGCGTGTTCACATGTGCCAGAGCGTCAGGGCAGCGACGGCTATTTACACTAAAGAACCGTGTGCGGCCGGCACTGCGGCTCCCAGCATTCCCTGGTTACATTAAGTGAAATCGAATCGCCCATCCTCTCACTGCTCAACCTCTTCTCTCCAGTGCTCCTCCTCCCCCCCCCTCCCCATCCCTACTCATTCGAATGTATCGCATCTCCATCTCTCTCTCTCCCTCCCTCCCTTACTCTCTCTCTTTCCCTCCCTCGCTCTCTCTTTCTCCCTCCCTCGCTCTCTCTCTCTCCATCTCTGTCTTCCTCGCTCTCTCTCTCTCTCCCTCTCTCTCTCTCTCCTTCCCTCCACACGTCTTTTCTCCATCTTCCACCCTCAAGCGGATATGAGTAATGTTATCACCCTCAACACTGCCTGCACAGCCCAGACCCATGAAACAAAAAAACCCTGAGCACATGGGGAGAGAAGTTTCCAAACAGAGGAAGTCTTTCAGTGCCATTTAGGCACCATCCCATCTGTCCGTGGTAAAGCCCCGCCCCCTCACCCTCAGCACCCCTGAAAGTTACCCCCGCGTAATAATCACATCTGTTTAGAGTGAAGCAGGCCTGTACCCCCTATTTATACCTCCTCTTTACCTTCTCACCCCTGCCTTTCGTCTCACCTCGAGGGCACACACACAGACACAGTAGGCGCACGCACACACACAGGGACACACACGGACTCACGCGCACGCGCCCACTCAGCATCTCTGTCCTTCAGACGCACACAAACACACGCAGACGCACATGTATGCGCGGCCGGCGTGTTTTGCTGTGTCTGCTCCTCCCATCTCCCTCCTGGAGGGTCAGCCTGATGAGAATTGGCCAATTATGAAGCTCTTTCCCCTGCTGCTGTAATCTGTTGATGATTCCAGCTCTTTTGTTTACACCCCCAGTGATTCCCATGATCTACTGAATTAGTGAGGCCTTGGCCTTGGCTGCTGTTGAAGGCAGCTCAGCCCCTGCCAAACTTCAGACGCACACACATACACACACATACACACACACATACACACACACGTACACACACGCACACATACATACACACACACGCACACACAAACATACACACACATACACGCACGCACACACCCATACACGCCCGCACACACACACTGGTTTACACACACACATATAGCTAGCATGACTAATATTGTACCTTTTGGCAAGCTTAATCGGGGTTCAAAGGTCATTGCAGTGTAAATAAACATGGAAGCGAGCGATTGGCTCAACAGTGTCTCCATACACGACTTCAGTCTTGTTTCATTGATTTCTTTCAGGGCTGCACTTCCTGTTCAATAGCAGCTGACTGGAGGCCAACCAGAAATGTAATTTCATAGTCCAGTTCAAGAGGTAACGATCAACAATAATTTGAGGTATTTCCTGGAATCCAACTTCCTTAGTCACTTATTTAACTTCTTATCTTGATAACACCCTTTAATGATAGTTATGAAGGCTTTCAAAAAAATGACTTTCTATGCTAGAGGGTCTTCCGAAGTGCTGTTTGTTTCTCACATGTCCTAAATAATATAAGTCTGTCTTCGTCCTTCTCTGATCAGTGCCTAGTGCTGAGGTGAAACGGAGCACCACTGTTGACCTTGCGAGATTCCTCCCCTTGTCCTCTCTTCTCCGTGGGCCTGTACATTCAGCCTGCTCCAAAGGCAGGTATAGTGTTTCTCTCTCTGAGACTTACACTATGCCTGACCCCACCAGCCCCATAGAAAACATGTTAGCTAATGGGGCGGGCAGCAGGGGCCAAGGCAGAACGTTTGATCAGGAAATCCTGCGCTCGCTCTACCGGGATGGAAATTTGATTAGTAACCTTGGTGACGAAGGAGATGGGATCCACACGGCTTTGGTTCCATCGGATGTGACAGCGAGTGTTTTTCCCTGCGTCTCCAGTGCGGTGGGATCACACGGGGCTCGGACACGGGGCATTAGATAATGCGGGCCTAATTGAATGCATCGGCGAGAGATAGAGGACAGTAAACGTAGCCGCTTCTGATAGCAGCCTGTGATAACTGCACCATCTACTTGATTTAATTGTTTCAGCCTCATGCAACATCTCCGTGCCTTAGACCTTAGAAAAAGGAAAAAAGAACAATGGTTGAGTAAACAATATTTCTTTGAATGTCTAAGTATTTTTTTAAGTGTGTACATTTCTGTAGTTAGTTTAGGAAGAAGGTCAAGGTGACAAGTTGTACTGGAAAAGTCAGTCATGTTGAAAAATGAAAGTAGATTCCAGTAGTCTGTAATCACAAACCATAACAAACATGTCAAACCTATTTAGCAAGCAGTGGCAGGTCACCAGAAGTGTATATTGTTCCTCCATAACGTTTCATATCCACATGTCTCTCAGTTTTGTTTAAATTAAGTTTAAATTAATTTCAATATAAAGCATGTGGTTTTGCCGAGGCCACAGCAAATTGCAAATATTACTGAAATGAAAGATTTTAACCTAACGCCATGAAATATGGGCAATCAGGCCTAGGTGAGCCAGTCCTCTCCAGTCACAATGTGTTAGTTAGAGAGGTTGATAAAGAGAGGTTGATAATGAGCAGCTTTGACTTTTGTATTCATCCATTTGTCTGTATCTGTGTCTGTATGACTGTCTGTATCTATTGGGTTCTACCTATATGTGAACAAATCCTATTTGGAACGTATGAAGTCCTGTCGGCCCAACTTAAGTCCCCTGTCCTCCCCCTTCCCCCGTCCTCCTCCCCCCAGTTGTACTGACTCTGAAGCTCGTGTTAGGGAGTGTCAGAAAGAACAATGAAAATGTGACCAAAAAAAGAGAAAGGAGTCGATCATTTCCCAGACATCTGCGAAAAATGTAACCTTTCCGCCGCTCTCATGATGTCACTGTGCCGCTGTGTTCAGGGGGGATTGCGCTAAAACGCTTGTGACAGAGCCAAGGTAAACCATTCCAAATGGAGCCAAGGCGCGGGGAAATAGAGGGACGCAAGCAACAAAAGGAGAGTTAGATATGGATCGTTGGGTCTGCCGCACAGGTCGCAGCTTGAGCCAATTATTGGTGTCATCTTGATCCAATTTAATCAATCCGGGGGTGGGGGGGGGGGGGGGGGGGGGGTTGCAAGCAGAAGGGGGACGGGTGCAAACGTTGGTCAAATATCCTGAACTGACTGAAGACTGCTGACCCCCAACTACTTACTAACGTCCAAACTCACTTGGAGATGACGGGATTTTATTTTGCCTAACTGGTTTTACATTGGTAAATCAGCTACACTTATAATAAAATATCTGCAAAAACGGTGTCACTCTCAAAATGTTTCAAGTTTTTTTATAGTGTTTTAGGCCTACAGTGGTCCATGATAAATAAATAAAAAGCTTTCTTTATCCGCATGCATCTTAATCTGCATAGTGTCAGGGCTCAAACACCGACACATACATATGACTCGCACAGGATAACTCAGATATTTCGTTCTCAAAAAATAATAATTGACTAAAGTTATTATTACTATACTAAGTCAGGTCGTGTTCTCTATTAGCCTAAAACGTCGTGATGACATGCTCCTTGTTTTCATTGATAATATTTATATTATTGCGGGTAATGCATCTTGGAACAACGGGTAGATTAGTCACTAAGATTCAGTTACACTTCAATTTTAAAGAAAAGAGTGGGATATGGTTTTTAAGGAACCAAAACTTGGATATCTTGCAAGCTTCTGAGTGGGTTCAGGTTGGTGATTTTGTTGTTAATACCTCAAACACTACTAATAACAACAACATTAATTCACAAAAGGCCTACATCCACATGCCTACATCTTAAACGTTGATAATATCCTAACAGTAAACTCAAAAGGGTCAAATTATTATGAAACATAAAATGTTCTGCGTCCTGCTCAAGTGGCGTCGGCTAGACTTAAATACCTAACACCAAATCAACACGCTGGTCCTTTATCTATATGGACGTAATGTCTTCATCAGTTTTATCATAGTTGCTCAATCACTTCAAACAGTTGTTAAAGGCATTAAAATGAGACCTAACACCTTCCTGTTCGACGAAGCCTGCCTGTTCCCCCTCAACATGGTATTACTGAGCGCATTCCAGTTCTCCGAATTAAAAATGGCTTCCACACATTGTTGACCTTGGCTCGGCTTTCCTCCTTCGTTATTATTATTAGGTTATTAACACAAACCGCTGAAAGTATCTTTTAAAAGTCTAAAACAAATTTGATTAAGTCTCTTTACTTGCCCCGACGCAGACATAGCCTACCTATTGCCTCGCAACTCCTGTCTGCTCCGCATTACCTATAAGACACTGAGCTGAGTGAAACTGTTTCGGTCTGAAAGCCTATATCTCCATTCGCAACTCTGAGCAGGAGGGGGGCCGTGTGCATGTGTGTGTGTGAGAGGGGGGGGGGGGGTCTAGGTTTGCAGCACATTACCGCTTTATTGAATTAATTACGATAAGGATCATAACTTAAAACGTGGGGGTGAGTCGCGGGGCGCTTTTCGCAGCGCCGATGGCTCGGAGCAATTTCTCCCCCCAAACGATGGTGAAGGACGTTATTAGATATGTCAGGCCTGAACTCTGTGGCACAGTAACAAGGTCCATAAGGTGATGAAGAAGGCTGGGCGCAGCGGTGATCCCAATACCTCGGCAACACGGGGGGAAATTTGTTACTACATACTGAACAAATAACGAAAGAGAGAAAGAGGGAGAGGGAGATAGAAAGAGAGAAAGAGAGAGGGAGGCGCACAGGGGCAGCGTTTCCATGGCTCCCCCACTCCAAAGGGCTTTAAGGATTTGAGGAGAGAGAGGGAGAGAGAGAGAGAAGGAGAGCGGGAGCGAGGTAGAGATAGGTAAAGAGAGAGAGGTAGAGAGAGAGAGAGGTAGAGAGAGAGAGAGAGAGAGAGAGAAGGGTAAGAGAGAGAGAGAGAGAGAGAGAGAGAGAGAGAGAGAGAGAGAACTTCCTGAGCTTGCTCCATATACAGTTACAGCAGTTGAAATGAACTGTGTCATTCTATTATGATGCAATTCGGCATCAGTAAAGGACCCTCACCCCATTTGACTCTCTGATGGTGTATAACAAGGTTTAAAACCCCACTAGCCCTGTCAGGGGAGCAGGTCAGCATATTGTTTGGGGGGGGGGGGGGGGGGGGGGGTGGATGCACACATGTGCTCGCCCTCAGAGGACCCTGACCCCACCTCCCTATCCAGACCCCTCCCCCCTCCCTCTGCTCCACTTCAAAGGATTCCTCAAGCAACGAGTCAGTTTCCCGACCGTTGCAATGTTGAACGCATTTACTGGACATTAGCCCGGAAAACACTTTTGTCATTTGTTATCGAAACAACAAGCGCATTGATATGCATGAGGGTATGTTAATATTTTCTGAGGACAAAGGGAGGGGGGGGGGGCGGGGGGTAGGTATGTTTTGGGGGTTGGGGGGTTCTGGCTAGAGCTAGCCTCAGGGCAACCACAAGACTGTCCGTTTTTCATTAACATTGCTGTTGGTCCAGCATCCCTCCCCTGGGTGTCACGCTGCTGCTGATGTTTAGGAGAAGTTTTTATTTCTTTGTTAGCCCACAAACATTACAGCACTATTGAAAGGCCTCCCAGTCTCGTTATTAGACCTTTAAGACCTCACGTGTGCGTGTGTGAGAGAGAGAGAATTTAAGAGAGTGCGAGGGTGAGGGACAGAGAAAAACTGAGAAGGCATCTACGACAATGTGCCTGTGTGTATTAGAGAGGGAGAATGTGCAGAACACTATATGTGGTTGGTTGTGCTTTAAGTGTGTGCAGATGTATCACAATATTTTCACTGTAAGGGAGAATCTTTCAGCGACAATAACCTGCAGCTGAATCAGCCTGCTGCCCCGCCACGCTAGCCCCTTTCATATGAACGCTGAGTATCCCGGGAATGTGTCCGGGGTGCTCGCTCTCGGTTCATTTTCTTATATCGAACCACCACGCTTACAGCTTTTAGGACCTTGCACTATCCACGCAGGCAATCAGGCACAAACACACACACACACTCAGAATCACATTTTGTTTAACCACTATCCACAGCACGCACATTTCCCCTCTCTCCCTTTCTGTCCCTCTCTCTCCCTCTCTCTCTCTCTCTCTCTCTCTCTCTCTCTCTCTCTCTCTCTCTCTCTCTCTCTCTCTCTCTCTCTCTCTTTGCTGCACCTTTTCTCTTTCTTTCAAATACATATTGACAAACTAATACACACACATTATAAACCACACAAACACACATATTTGATGTTTGAGTGACAAGTGTGTGTTTTTGCAGTTTTGAGTGAAGAGACTGTGTAATTGGGTATTTGTGTGGAGACTGTGGATACTGGGTAGTTAAAGTAAGTGTGGAGACTGTGTTATTGGGGCATGTATAAGTAAAAGCTGGATAGGCTTGAAATATCTCTTTAAAAAAACAACAGTTAGGAGATAAGATGCAATCACAGAGTTGTGCAGGTAGCTATTGTTTGGGGAATTGAGAATCTCAGGGGAAAGCAAACACACGTCTCTTCCAGACCCATGACCATGACACCTTCCTCACAGGTGTGGCCAGTGCTCTGCTAACACCACAGAGGCTCACTCCAGACATGATCTGACCTGACCTGTTCCAAGTCAGGGGTTTGGAACAGGTAGCTGTAGAGGATGCTTCTGGTCATGAAGTACAATCGTACGTATTTTTGTTTAATCATGTTTGATCATGCTACTCGGGCGATGTTATTTCCTGGGTTTCATGATTATGTGTTTCTTATGGGTTAAAACACATTTTATACTGTTGTTGCTATTCTTTCCAATAATCCTATCCCACTCTTATCTTGGCTAATGGGAATCACAAGACGAGATGAGTGGTAGCTACTGACCACCCTGCTGATGGTATAGCCCAGATGGATCAATTTCTCACCAACATGAGATGGAACATACCAAGTGTGCAGGGCAGGTACAAAATAGTAGGCCTGGAAGATGAAGCTCGGATGAGCAAGGTGAGAAGTGGGGGAGGAGAGAAAAGGGCTCCTAATGGGGAAGCTGGGGCCTTGAAAAAACAGAGGCTTGTAGGCAGACAGGCTTGCAGTAGGGGTGTTTTTTTTTGGGGGGGGGAGAGAGGGCAGGGGCTTGGGGGAGGTGTCTGAAAGACAGGATGGTTAGGGTTCAGAGAAGGGGCCGTCAGAGGGCTTGTAATTGTGTTACTGTAATGCTGTTAGGCGTAAGGTGTGGAGAGCAATTTCTGAGCGCTGGAGCAGTCTAGGTGTAAAATGACGTAATCACCAACCCCCTTTCTCTCTTTCAACTCCCTGCATCCCTTCATCTTACCCTCCTCCTTATCCACTATATTCTATTTCCAGAATGAGTAACTCATTGAAACAAGCGATAGTCAATTTACTGGCAGTTACAGAACTCATAGCAAATATATTTTCAAGTCTATCTAGCTCTGTGATATCTCTCCATCTCTGGCTGTACACTAGAATTCCATCTATAGCTAAGCTCTATGTCTCTCTCTTACTCTTTATATTCACTTTTATGTGGCGTCTGCCTATCTTTACGCGTGTATGTTTGACCTTGTCAGTCCGGATTTAAGTCACAACTCACTCAATCATTACTCTCTATTTCTCTTTCTCCCTCTCTTCTCTTGTTCTCTTCTGTTCTCTTCTCTTCTCTCTCTCTGTCTCTCTCTCTCTCTCTCTCTCTCTCTCTCTCTCTCTCTCTCTCTCTCTCTCTCTCTCTCTCTCTCTCTCTCTCTGTCTCTGTCTCTCTCTCTCTCTTTCTCTCTCTCTCTCTCTCTCTCTCTCTCTCTCTCTCTCTCTCTCTCTCTCTCTCTCTCTCTCTCTCTCTCTCTCTCCTTCTTACTTCCACTCCGTAGGCCTTGTATCTGCTCTATTTTCCACCATGTTTTGCTCGCTTCTCGTCCAGTATTTGTTGTGCTACGGTATGATTATTGTTTCTGATTGAGATAGGAGCATAGAGAAGCTTCCTTTTATTTATTATTTGTTTTGTTTTGTCTCTCTCTCCCTCTCCCTCTCTCTCTCTCTCTCTCTCTCTCTCTCTCTCTCTCTCTCTCTCTCTCTCTCTCTCTCTCTCTCTCTCTCTCTCTCTCTCTCTCTCTCTCTCTCTCATAGCCAAGTTTACACGAGGCTTCAAACAAACATTTGCTACTCTTAACATAAACACCAGCACTTCACTGTCCCAAATATTTATCTTTCACCTCTTCTCCTCCCTCTTTCGTTCTCTCTAGTCTAGTCAAAGTGCCACGCGCCTAGCATTCACCTTAAGATGGATATCACACACTTGGTGTATCAATAATTTGGGTTAAAGGGGTATGACATAAGGGCCCCCTAGCCCCATGGGCAAGATGCAAGATGTGTGTGTGTCTGTGTGTGTTTTAAAACCCATACATGAGACTTGTTTACAGAGAAAGTTCAATTGTAGATGTAAACAGAGAAGGTACAAAGCGAGTGTGTGTGTCTGAATAAGTATGTTTTCATAACGGTTTCCATAATAACAATACAATAGCTATCATCAGCTGAGGTATAACACACACACACACACACACACATTGCACACACACACCTACACTGAAAATATGTTAGTTTAAGTAAACAAGCCTATATCTTGGTTTCAAAGTATCATATAATGACACATGCGTAGATATACAAACAAAAACAGTTTATCTCTGAAATAGTATCTCTCACATGGCTCCCAACTCCATACTCAAGCAGACATGTGCGATTCCTAAAAGCAAACAAACACGCACACACACGTGTGCACACATGCACACATCCACACACACACACATTGTCATTACTCTCATGTGGTCATTGTGTTTGTGTGTTTATTTAGCGGGACTACACCTTACTGCATTTGTTTTGTCCTCGGGCCACACTCTTCCTGTACGTGTGTGTGTGTGTGTCTGGGTGTGTGTGTGTCTGTGTGTGTGTGTGTCTGGGTGTGTGTGTGTCTGTGTGTCTGTGTGTGTGTGTGTGTCTGGGTGTGTGTGGGTGGGTGTGCTTTGCCCTGCATGTCTGGGTGTGCTAGCTTCAAGCAGCTGTGTAGCTCAGCAATTAAGCTTGACAATGCTAAAGCTGGGCGTCACTTCACACCCCATGCCAGGCCCAGCGGCTGGAGCTCAGCCACAGTTACATTCCAGCCTGCCAGCATTGACACCTGCTACTGCTACACTGCTTAATAAAGACACAACACTACTGCAGGGCCTTTGCCCTCACTTCTGCCCCCACCCCACCGCATCCCACAGGCTCATCTGGTCAGTGGCTCTTGGCTAAGATATGAAGGCCTCATGACATATTATGAAACTTTATGACACTTTGGGATACTTTATGATACTTTGGGACACTTGAAGACATATTATGACATCTCCTAGTTTAGCTGTGTGACTGTTTCTGTTATCCACTGTAAGGGACTGAGCAATGAGATATACGGACCAGTGTACCAGCACTGAGAATTAGGTTTAGGATTTTTGACAGCATTATGAAGCTACTACTGTCGGACGTCATTGCTCAATGACATCAGCCAGCTTGATGGCTCGAGTTGCTACCATGGTGACAAAGTACTGATATCACTGGTAGGTCATGGAATTGAATGTAGATACATATGCAGCCCTTGCCATGGTTTATGAAAGCCCACTGGACCTGAGGAATCAATGGAGAGTCTCCATGGAGCTAAATGTTAACACCATGGCAACATTTTGAGGCGGGTTCTGTGCTAGTCAGGGACCCCCGCTCCCTCCCCTCCCTCCCACACACACACACACACCCACACACACCCACACACACACACGCACTACCCTACCACCCCACACCTCCTTGGTATTTTGGAGCCTCTCACGAATACCAGCATGCACTGTGCTGTCCTGCCAGTGAACCCCATCCTATTCCACTACCCCCCTCCAAACACACACACACACACACAGCCCTTATCGCCAGCATCGTCTCACAGAGGAGCAAACTTCCTGCACGACACACACACACACACACACAGAGACAGACACACACACATTCATATTCTATACCAGCACTGTCTTTAACTCTGCGCAGACACACACTTGCACTCACTGAACCTGCATTATCTTCCTTACTTACACAGAATACACATTTTAACACACCCACACACCTTGAGCTTTTGAAGCGACTCACACACACACACATATTCTAAGATATGTGATGGTGTGTGTTCTGTCTGAGATCTGAGCGATGCCTATCTTGACCCTACAGGATG
>NC_140375.1:4637500-4740000 GCF_054491055.1 Hypomesus nipponensis
CTTCATAATTGTAAAATGTTTGTTTTACCCTTTTTTGTCCAAAATACCAGGACAGAAATATATATCCAGAGCAGACTATGCTATCTTTTTGCAACCAACAAAATACAACCATATCCATATGTTCACAGGCTGCTTCGAGTCTCCAGGCACAGCTCAATAGTGTTCACTGTATTTATCTTTGTGACCTCTTCCCCCAGCCTTAGGAACTGTGTGCGTTCCTGGTCGGGTCTGTCGAGAGTGGATGTCTGAGCAGACTGGGGCTGATAGACAGTGAAAGTGCAGAAACTGTGTGTTTGTGTGAACAGGGGCCCACGCCAGATCAGCGTCTG
Source organism: Hypomesus nipponensis (assembly GCF_054491055.1). NCBI lineage: Eukaryota > Metazoa > Chordata > Actinopteri > Osmeriformes > Osmeridae > Hypomesus > Hypomesus nipponensis. Next base: position 4,637,830 of record NC_140375.1, read on the forward strand.
TCAACGCTAGTCATAGCATCCAGAGGGACAGCACACACACATACACATATACACACACACACACACAAAGATGGTAAGTGGCAACTGACTCCATGACACTAGAGAGGGTGAGGAAATCGAGAGAAGGAGGGAAAGAAGGACAGAGTGAGGTAAGACTAAGATGTTTCCAAGTTTAACCTGGATTTGTTGGTTATTGCATAAGAACATTACTCAAGTGGAATTCCATGTCCTTTGCTTCAGCACTGCTCCTTAAAACGCCAACAAGTGTTTCCATGTACTCATGCTCCCTTTCTGTTCTTTTGTTCTCTTTCTGTCCATCATTCTCCCATTCCTCTTTTTTCTCCCTCCCTCCATCCGTCCCTTCCTCCCTCCCTCCCTTCCTTCCTCCTTCCTTCCCTCTCTCCCTCTGTGTGTGTGTGTGTACGTGTGTCTGTGTGTGTGAAGGAATTTTGACCCTCACTGGGGTAGTGTGAGAGACTTTCTAGACTTCAAAGGACAGGTAGCTGACAGGCACAAGAGGGGTCGATAAGTCCGGCTGGATCACAATAGACCCTCCACTGAACACCTGGGCTGCATGGAGAGGCAGTGACGTGGAGAGAGAGCACCCCACACCCCACACCCATCTCTGTCCCTCTCTGCACATGAGCTGGAGATGGGGCCCCAGTGAATGTTCACATACAAACACACACACACACACACACACACACACAGACAGACAGACAGACGTGTACACACACATACACTCTTGCTCTCTCTCCCTGCTTCCTGTGTTCCCCCCCCCTGACCTCTGCTTCTGCAGGTGCTGGGGTCTTTGTGTGAGGACATGTGTTGTGACGAACTCTAAGTCGTCTCCACCCTCACCCCCCTCCCCCATCCACCCACTCCCAGAGCAAGGATCAGGTGTGGGGACTCAGGTGAGGGTTGAGGGGGGGACTCAGGTGAGGGTTGAGGGGGGGACTCAGGTGAGGGTTGAGGGGGGATCTCAGGTGAGGGTTGAGGGGGGGACTCAGGTGAGGGTTGAGGGGGGGACTCAGGTGAGGGTTGAGGGGGGACTCAGGTGAGGGTTGAGGGGGGGGCTCACACATGAAGTTCAACAGACGTTTGTCTCTCATGACCACATGAACACACACACAATGAGAGTGTGAGACTACCAGTAGATACAGGCAGATCCTGCGGATGTTGTGACCATCAGGGCAGAGAGAGAGAGAGAGAGAGAGAGAGAGAGAGAGAGAGAGAGAGAGAGAGAAGGAAATAAATAATGAACGAAAGAGAGTGTACGTTTCTAAACAAATTGGCTCAAAAAGGAATTCAACCAAGGCTTTAAATCATTGTTGTGTGTCTATGTGCAACATACATTTTTTCATGTAAGAAAGTTTGATTTGTGAACTGATTCAGATTTTATGTGAAAGAAAACTGTATGATTGACCTTTGATAAGTCGGTTAGGGAGGGAGGAGAAAGTATTTAGTCTGATGGGAAGCCCAAGGACACCCCAATCTACTGTAGAAAGAACAAAAGAAGAGGCCGGGGGTGAGGCAGGGGGTGAGGCAGGGGTGAGGCAGGGGTGAGGCAGGGGTGAGGCAGGGGGTGAGGCAGGGGTGAGGCAGGGGTGAGGCAGGGGTGAGGCAGGGGGGAGAGAGGGCTTGGTAGGGGGGTTGCAGTGACATGCTCCACGCTGTCATAGTGTTGGGCTGAGTGTGGAGCGGGGGGGTAGAGGGACACAGAGAGAAGGAGGGAGACAGTGAGGGAGGGAGCAAGGAAGGAGCGTGCGTGTGTGTGCACTGCTATACTGTCTGTTGAAATCCGGTATTGCCCGCGTACACAATGTGCGTCGGCTTTAGTGTTGACGTGCGTAGGTTTGTTTACATGTATGCATGAGTGTGTGTGTGTGTTTGTGAGTGTGCTTTTGCATCCAACACAGTTAGTGGCATGTTTGCCTAAAGTGACTCAACCCCATTAACTCAAGTACACCCCTATTGAAAGACAGGAAAGGGGCGGGACACCCATCCACCACTCAGTTCTTCTTATCTGGACACACGCAAGTAGGGAGGGGTCCAATCACAGACCGGCATTACCCCCCACTTCCTGTTTTTGCTGCCGGGACGTCCCGTCACCTTGGCGACCCAGTGGCACACGTAGCCTCTTAGCGTCAGGGCTTCAAAGGGATCTGCGACCAAGCAGGAAACTGAGCTTAAACACACCAATGAGGGCATCAGTCCATTTCCTAATGGACACTCATTAGGACTGGCCGCAAGCCAAGTAGCAATGGCATCCCATCTGAAATGTATACTTTAGGGGCAAAGACCCTGGCATGGAGGGTGGGGGGACCAGAGACCCTGGCATGGAGGGTAGGGGGACCAGAGACCCTGGCATGGAGGGGGGTAGAGGGACCAGAGACCCTGGCATGGAGGGTAGGGGGACCAGAGACCCTGGCATGGAGGGTAGGGGGACCAGACACCCTGGCATGGAGGGTAGGAGGACCAGAGACCCTGGCATGGAGGGTAGGAGGACCAGAGACCCTGGCATGGAGGGTAGGGGGACCAGAGACCCTGGCATGGAGGGTAGGGGGACCAGAGACCCTGGCATGGAGGGTAGGGGGACCAGAGACCCTGGCATGGAGGGTAGGGGGACCAGAGACCCTGGCATGGAGGGTAGGGGGACCAGAGACCCTGGCATGGAGGGTAGGGGGACCAGAGACCCTGGCATGGAGGGTAGGAGAACCAGAGATCCTGGCATGGAGGGTAGGGGGACCATTTGCGCTGTCAAGTTGGCAGCTGTCATGCCTGGACCCTCAGGTGTGGCACAGTCAACACTCCCCACTGGTCATGTTACGTTTTTGTCTTTCTCTCCATCTGTTGTCAGTGGCTACGTCAGAGTCTAAGACCTGCCTGAGGTTCTGGCAGTGAAGCAGTGTTGATAGAGCTGGTTTGAGGGAGCTGTTTGTCTTGATAGGCGTGTGTCTGTCCCAAGGCCTTGGTCTGTAGACCTTGTTGTCTAGGTCCCCCATGGTCACTTTCATCATCAACCACACAAGAATGACTAGGAATCAGTTATCTTGGAGAGATAGAGATGAGAGATCCTCAGTTGAACACTGATAGCTTTTTCTTTCTTGTAGAGTAAAGGTGAATACAATGAAAACAGTTATTGAGTTTACATTCAAATGAATGCCTTAGAAATATTTTATTATTATTATTACTCTATTTTTTCTACCCTATTCGTATGGGAGGTCAGTAAACAGGCAACAATAACACTAGCCTGTGTGTCTTATACTCTATCTGTTACTTTGTGTGTGTGTGTGTGTTTGTTACTGTGTGCTGTGTCTTACTGTGTGCTGTGTCTTACTGTGTGCTGTGTGTTCAGAGGTGAGACCAATCGAGACGACTGGACACACGTCCCACCCCCTGTCCCCCCCGTCCCCCTTCTACGCTCATTTTCTTCTTTTATTCATAGAAGGGTTAACGAGATCCATCATCACCTCATCTTTAGTTTATTATGAGAGGGCTCTTTCCTGTGGCAGGTAAAAATAATCAGGCAGTTCTACAGACACACATGTCCACAAAGGTCCTCCGCAGGACCCAGACTGGTGATTGTTTTTACTCACTTCCTGTGGGGCATGCACTGGAGAATATGGGAAAGAGAGTACCCAGAGAAAAAGGCCTTCAGCCTGTACAATCATTTGATGAGGACCTCCAAAGAATTGTCTCTTGACAGGAGTGAAGTGGCAGCTTTGCTGATTGTTGCCGTTAGGTTCTGTCCCTGTCTTTTGACAACGGTCTTTACTTTTATTTCCTTCCCTATGTGCTTTCAGTCTGCAGTTCTGATTGAATCAACCAAGCAGGTGACAGTGAACCAATTGGTGACATCACCTGTCTCAGAAGTGCCATGCCTTCACCTCACCACCTTCTGACGAGTCATCGTCTCCTCAGCGGATCTGCTTACTTTACCCTGCATCCCACAAACACACACACACTCACACACACACCCACTCACTCACTCACACACACACGTGGAAAATGACAGAGACCAGGTATTCCAGTGTGGACATTTTGTGCACCTGTCAGCAGATGGGATCGTGAGATGGCCTTAGGCCGAAACACACACACACGCAACCACACACACACACAAACAGAAGCTGCTGTCCCTGTGGAGGGAAAGCGAGAGCATGTAAGGCAATGTCAGCGCGTGGAAGGAAAATATTTTCATTGCGAGGGTATCTGTTCATGTCAACAACCTGATGGAGCCGTGGGTGGAGATTCTCGGTTCCCAGGAGGTTTCTGTCCTCAGCAGGGACACGTTGGGTGAGGCGGGCGGGGGTGGAGGCGGGCGGGGGTGGAGGCGGGTGTCTTGGTTGTTCCCAGATATGAAGAACATGGTGAGTGTCAACACCCCAGACCAGAGAGATAGAGAGGGTCAGTGTGTAACCGACGTGTCACAGGGACAGAGATACACGTGAATTTCCTCTAAAAGTTATCCAGTCTGTGAATGTGTGAGTGTGTGTGTGTGTGTGTGTGTGTGTGTGTGTGCGTGTATTTTTGCATGCATGTGTGCATGCGTGTGTGTGAGTGCGTGCGTGTGTGTGCGTGTGTGTGCGTGTATTTTGTGTCTGAGTTGTCCTTTATCCACTAAGGGTCTTGGTGTTTTCATAACAGTCCCTCCTACCACAGTTTCTGCAGTATGTTGCCCTGATACCACGTCTATTCTCAAAGCATCGGACACATTCCTGCTGGTGATACAACTCTCACCATTACTGGAAAAAACACAGACAACTGAATTTCTGGGTAAACCAAAAGAACTGCAACCTTCATAATCACAAAATTCAAATACCTCCAAAAGCTTGTCATGAGGTCTTCATAAGATTGTCACAATATTTACATCTTACTTGTCATAACATACTTATTCCTTCTGTACCATATGTCTGTATTAGTAGTAATTGATTATTTTAAACTGCCTTTAACATTGTCAGCACTCTGTCAGTTTACAGAAGGACAGATAGTTAGACCAAGGTTCTAGCCTTGAGCTTTTGAGGAGAAGTTAAGAGAACAGTAGGTTCGTCTGTGATCAGATATCATCTGCCAGAGTCTACACACCACACACACACATACAAACACACACACACATACTTTATTTGATATAAGTGGGGAACAAGTGGCCCTCCTCAATGGAACACATGAAAGCCTGTTTTACCTAGCATGTTGTAGAATAGAGTCTACATAGTATCATGTATGTCCTCACCTTGCTTAGATTTTACAGAATTAAAAGAAATGCATGCTTTTTACAGGAAGCTACACCAAATCTTCAAAACAACTGCTAAACTCATTTTAAGATGACAAACACAAAATCATTTCCAAACACGCTTCATTTACATTTACTTGCAAAGGCTTTCAACTGAACATGACTGTTTGGCCCATGTCATGCTATGAATGACTGTCATGTCAGTATCATTGAGTGTGTTTCAGTGTCCTACCAACTGGCTCCAACAGGAATCCAGGACTAACCTGGTGCAGCTGCAGAGATGTCTTAGTGCAGAGGAGCTTAGAACATCTCTCACATTTCTTCAGAAAGGATTCCGTGAAAGGGGCCTTAGACATTGAAGTGTTACGGGTCATTGGCACTATTGTACACTGAAACAAGTATGTGTCTTATGCACCAGCCTCCTTTCACAGAAAGTGTGTGTGTGTGTGCCTTCACTTGCACATGTACAAAAGAGCAAGCGAGAAAGAGACAGAGAAGGAAAGAGGGATTGGGAAGAAAGAGGAATAGAGAGGGGCAGAAAAGAAGAGAAGAAGAGAAAGGGTTTGTGACTGAGAGGTTAGCCGGGAGGCATCCATGGGAGGGAGGAAGTTCACCCACCTGTATCTAGTTTACAACTGTCACATCCAATCTCCCCCACCACACTAAGATACAGCTCTCTCTCCTCCATGTTCAATACACCACACTAAGATACAGCTCTCTTCCTGTTCAATACACCACACTAAGATACAGCTCTCTCCCCAAATTTCAAATACCATTTATAATAATTCCCTATAAGATAATATTATGTATATATATATATATTTATATATATATATATATATATATATATATATATATATATATATATATATATATATAATGCAAATAAGCATTCAATTGAATCAATTGAAGTCTGAGATCAGTAAGGGGATGTCTGAAGCAAGATATGATAAAGTGGGTGTCTCTAATTCACCCAATGGGATTGTGGTCCTTGCATCTCCTTGACAAATATTCAACCAATGGGAGAGCACCCGCCTCCAGTGTCTGGTCCCGGAAGTTCTAATCAACCAATCGCAATTATCCATGTCGTGCCACCACGTCAACCCCACCACAGCACCATATCCTGTCTCTTGGGGGTCTGAAGAAAGACGCTATCCGGTTCTTTAGGTGTTCCGGACCCTTCTCAAAGGATTCTGCTTCCGGAACAATTCTGACATGGGTGGTGTGGCAGGGGGGGGTTGGATCAGAATGACAAAGTGAGGGGTGCAGCAGATCAGAGAACACACACGCACTCTCTCTCCTTCCCCTCTACCCTTCTCTAATCATGAGCGGAGCTGGACCTCCGCTCCTTCCAGAACAAAGGCCTGTGTTTGTTTTCTTGCGCCCCTTTTATTTCGGGCGTGTACCTCTGTGTTCGTGTGCAGCCACTTTGATGTACACACTCCACGCACGCCTCCACAGGGCCTGTTGCGAAACGATACATGCTAGTGACCAAGCCCGTCGATTGGAGGAAAGAAGGAGAGAAGGAACACAAAGGAGGGGAAAAGTGTTTGTTTCCTTCTCAATCACTAATGGGCTTTTACCATGGGGCACCAGGCTCCCAATGCTTTTATTAGCAGGTCTTAGATCTGCAGTTGGTCAAGTTGGGCACTTCCAAAGTACTTTTATTTGACTCGCCTTTGAAGCAGTGAACTGCATTATTCACCTTTTGTCGGTCATGTTTAATTTTAGACCCATACAACGATAACTCCCACTGCCTCTGCCAGTCCACTGCCTCTGCCCGTTAGCATGGGGTCATTTTGGATCGAGATAGTTCTGGAAGCTGTCTGTGTGTCCGATGATCAAAGAACCCAAGCACAAGCCCAGCAAAGCAACAAATAAAGGTGGAGGAGTAGAACAACCACGCCTAGTCACAAAGGTCATGTTCTGGGTTTAAGTCATGCTGCTCAAATCTAGACTTCAATCCTGAAATCTGTAAGACTTGGGGAACTCAGTGTTGAAGGAAATACCCATATGTGGTTGTCTCATGAATCCCAATTTGTTGACTTTGTCAAAACTCAATTGTCTGTCTGTTTGTCTAGACAAGGATGAATGTATTTCTGTGAAGGCTTGAGCCCTTCTTCTAGTGTGTTCCTACATATCTGGTCAAAGACAACACTGATTGGGTGATAGAGGGAGTCCCCTTGAGAGAGAAATAGACAGATGAGAAAGAGGGATGGAGGGGGAGGAGAAGAAGTATGATAAGGTTTCTCACAAAGGGGAGATGGGATTTTTTTCCTCTGAAGGGTACTATGGTTGAGCTGTGAAGGAGAATGCCAACATTCAAGGGTGTGTTTGTGTGTGTGTGTGTGTGTGTGTGCGTGTGTGTGTGTAAATGACAAAGCAGATAGAAGGTGTGAAATGTGTGTGACTCCTCATTCACCTCCAGGTAAGATAGGGGCGGATTCTTCCTTGTCTACCAGCTTACCCAAGAACAAGGAGTAGTTCAAGAAATCAGGTGTATTGTGTGTGTGGGTGTGTGTGAATGTGTGTGGGTGGAAGTATGTGTGTGTGTGTGTGTGTGTGTGTGTGTATGATTGCCTGCTCTCAAGAGTGGCTGGGTGGCCCACATGTTGGCTTCTGATTGTCATTTATTTTGCGTCTAACAGTTAAATATAGTAAAAATGAAAGATCATATTAGTCCCTCCATAAATGACTCACCTCAACACAACTGTAGCTGAGGCTTGAAGGAAGAGCTGTAGAAAACACATTGACCAGAGCTCCACATAGCTTGATATTTGGACACAACATTCCCTAACAGATATCTAGCTCAGCTACGTGTGTGTGTGTGTGTGCATGTGTGCGTGTGTTTGTGTGTGTGTGTGTGTGCATGTGTGGGTGTGTGTGTGGGGGGGGGGGGGTGTGTGGCTGTGTGTGTGTGTGTGCCTGACCAAGTTGCAGCTGCTTTGAATCACAGAATTATAAACCAAACAGAATGTGTCTTATCGGTCTTGGATCAGTGTCAGTCAGCCAGGCCAGCTTCAGCAGAAGTCAGTATGTCTTCTTTAACACTAGGGGGCAGTGTCTCAGGGCAGAATTAAATTAGGTAAATATGAGGTGTAGGTCTTAATATGTAATGACGGACCCAACAAACAAGACACCATGTGTGAACTTATCTTTTAAGTTGAATGCCCAAGTGATTCATATGATGTGTGTGTGCAGTTTAAAGCTACTGTAATGATTACAAATGCATGGTCATTTGTGTTTATGGGTCACCATTCACATTTAGTGAATTTTTCCCATTTTTAAACCATCACCAAGGGACTGGTCAGAATATCTAAAGGCAAGAACTGTAAACAGCTCTGCTGTGCTGCCATGCTTTGTTATATTATAACTCAATCATTTTTGGATGTCACAAAAAACAAAATCTCAACAGTTATTGGCTGGTGTCCTCCTATCCATTGAGGTGGTAGCCAGCACTGGCTAATACTTGCCCCCCAAAAGGTAGCCCGCACTGGTAATGCTGTACTAGTCTAGAATAAGACCCATAATTGGAGAATGTCATTAAGCAGCCAAAAAGGATTATTGTCTTCAAAAGAAACATTAGCTGCTCTAAGGAAGGAGGATGGAGGATTGAGACTGGAACCCCTAATCTAGCCGGACCCCCACGGTCAACACTCCCCCACCTGGCTCCTATTACCCCTCTGCAAATCTTTAATCCCTCCGTTTGTTTTCCTGGAGAGAGGGATGAAGGTGGAAGAGGAGAGAGATGGCATCTGTTTAAGACTATGAAACTAATGGGTACAATTGGGATGTTGAAAAGATGTGTACCGGTGTGGCTCAAGCTTGCCTTCCGTTGGGCTATTAGTCAAAACAAATTCTGTTCATAAGCTGTTGTTGTTTGTTTTTCTAGCGTGAGAAGTTTTAGTTTGCTAATCAGTAATACCAATGATGACTCTGTTTAAATTGGCAGAATATGACACGTCTGTGTGTGCACACGTGTGTGTGTGTGTCCTTCGTTTGCAAGTGACATGCATGAGTGTGTGTGTCTATGCCCGGTTCTAGCAGCTCTCTCTCACTCTCTCTTTAATAAAAGCGTTGTTTGTGTTTCCCCTGATTGGGACCACATTGGAGCGGGTCGGGCCGGGTGGAACCAGGGGTCCTGTTCTCCGGGGGTCTCTCCCCTGCTCCTTCCTCTCCTCCCCTCAGAAGTCCTCTCCGCTGGGGGGGCTCGCAAACGAGAAGCGCCCCGCCACGCTATGACCCCGCACTGCCTCCGTCAAGGTGACTAAGGTTACCCCCTCCCTTCCCTGCGGGGCTAGAACATACACACACACACAAACACGCACCGTAGACACGCCATACACACCCAATACACACCCCATCCACACACACACACCCTCACACACTATTAACCCCCTTAGTCAGTTCCCCTCCCTACAAAACTATAACACCCACCATACACACAGCCACCCCCTCTCCCCCAGCCCCAGAGGTCACCGCGTCGGATGAAAGGTCGGGCACGCTCAGTTCTGCCTGTGTGGCTGCGGCCCTTTTGTCATGCCGACGCCCAGTGTGGTAGATACTGGGATCTGATAGTGTAAACATGATCACTTTAAACCAGGCTGAACTTTGAGAGAGGGAGGGAGAGAGAAAGTGTGAGAGAGAGAAAGACAGAGAGGGAGTGTGAGTGTGTGTGTGTTTGAGAGAGAGAGAGAGAGAGAGACAGAGAGAGAGAAAGAGAGAGAGAGAGAGAGAGAGAGAGAGAGAGAGACAAAGAGAGAGAGAGAGAGAGACAAAGAGAGAGAGACAAAGAGAGAGAGACAAAGAGAGAGAGACAAAGAGAGAGAGACAAAGTGAGAGAGATACAAAGTGAGAGAGAGGGAGAAAGAGAAAACAAATAATAAATGAGTAAAAGGAAGCTTCTCTATGCACCTATCTCAATCAGAAACAATAATCATACCATAGCACAACAAATACTGGACGAGGCAGGCAGGCAGGCAGGCAGGCAGGCAGGCAGGCAGGCAGGCAGGCAGGCAGGCAGGCAGGCAGGCAGGCAGGCAGGCAGGCAGGCAGGCAGGCAGGCAGGCAGGCAGGCAGGCAGAAAATGAATCCTACTCACCACACCCCCTCCCAGCATGGGATGTGAACGCATGTGGCCAGGAGTTTCCTACACCCTTAGCAGCTATTAGCTCATCTTGCTAACGTCCAGCCTCAGAGTGAGGTCATGTGTTTAGACACATCCACTGTAGGTTTGGACAACGATGGCCAGCTCCTACCTCGGACAGATACGACTTCACAGGCATTGCCAATTCAATACACTCACAGCAACACATCAATGACCGTTCAAGGCGTGTTGCATACTGCTTAATACCATACCTTGCAAAATGCACTGTGGAGACAGAGAAAAGGATGGCGCAATGGGAAACAGAGGACGGTGAGGAATGAAGGAGAGAGGACTAAGACGGAGGGAGTCGAACAAGATGAAGTGATATCATTCTCGAATGGAAAGATGGAAACTACAAAAGAGAAGGAGGAGAGAGGGTCTGGAGAGACCCCCACCCAGAGATTGAGTGTTCAACGTACCCATGAGGTCAGTGTGAATGACGGCAGTGCGGACTGACAAAGGGAGGACCAAACTCACCACGCGCCCTGGATACGCGTGGGGGTGAAGTGTGTGTGTTGTTTCCTGACTGTGTGTGCGTGTGTCAATGTCGGCGTGAGACGCGCGGTCGCCCCACTGTTGTTATTTCATGACAGATGTGAGCATATATCTGCATGTCATCACTCCGGATCAAACTCCAGAGGAATTGTGGCATCCATTCTCACCGGACACATCCAGAGTTATGAAGACTTTAGTTCCCATTCTCATCAGATAGATTCAGAGCTATCAAGACTTCAGTACCCATCCTCACCAGATAGACTCAGAGCTATGAAGACTTCAGTACCCATCCTCACCAGATAGATTCAGAGCTATGAAGACTTCAGTACCCATCCTCACCAGATAGACTCAGAGCTATGAAGACTTCAGTACCCATCCTCACCAGATAGATTCAGAGCTATGAAGACTTCAGTACCCATCCTCACCAGATAGACTCAGAGCTATGAAGACCCAGCATGGTGCTGTTTCCTGCAGGAAGAGGGACGGCGAAGAAAAAGAAAAACAGGACATCTGGAGATCCGCTGGGAGAGCAACCCCGGTCCTCCTCTCTGCCCTCGGGGGAACGCTGCAAAGGAAGTTCTTCTCCCCCTCCCTTCATCCACCCCCCCCTCCTCCGCTCGCTCTCTCTCCATCTTTGACACTCGGCCTACGTCTGATGGTATACTGATGTCACCGTGGACCCCACGGCTGGTTCCCCTCACTTCAGTTCCTGCTGTGAAGTCAGGCTCTTTTTGCATTGTACGATAGGTGCGATGCTAGAATGAGAGACATGTTCACGTGCATAGCATCGAGACAGGTCGATCGGCAGGAAAGCCAGCGTGTTTCAACTCCAACACCCCCCCCCCCTCCACCCCTCTCACCTGCCCCCTCTCCTCCTGTAGCCTTGTCCAACACTAATTAGGTGATGATGATTGGAGCAGGGCCTGGAAAGGAGGTCTTCTCCAGCTGCACTAGGTAACTCTACACTCCTCCTCCACACAGCCTCCCCACCTCCGAACCCATCCTCAAGGCCACAGCAGCCAGAGTGTGTGTGTGTGTGTGTGTGTGTGTGTGTGTGCATGTGTAAATGTGTTGTTGTCATACAAGTGGATCCAGAAAACACCTTTTACATTGTAGAAGGCTTCTTAAGTTTAGTAAATAGTTTGTGTTTCCGTACAACATTACTACTGCTGCTGCTTCACATGAGCATGAAAAAATATATTTACGTAAACATTGATCGAAGTTGCTGTGCTAGCCAGCATCTTGTCGGAAAGCCCCTTGTGTAATAATGGTGTCATTCAATGACACATATTGTCTCCTACACAAAATCATTTTGCTTCTGCAAGTGTGTTTTGGTGAGTCCAGCTTTCAGCAGACCAGCTGGTAGTGGCCCGGTGTGGCATAAATGCTAACTCATGCTGCAACGTGTGGCAGGGAGTCAATCAGGGGAATTGTCATTCGCAAAGTAGCATAGCGTCCTTTATCGCTGCAAGAGCTTAGTGAATAATAATGGAGCGAGAGAGGGTTAACGGGAGACAGTAGTGTAGAAAAATACAAAGTAGGGGAGAGAGGAAAAGAACATGGAAACTGAGATAACGGAAGGAAGAAAGGAAAGAGAGATGGAGAGAGAGAGAGAGAGAGAGAGAGAGAGAGAGAGAGAGAGAGAGAGAGAGAGAGAGAGACATAAGAAGAGAGGTTGAAAAGGACACATGGACAGCTGTTAGATACAGTCCAGGCTTGGCACCTGCGGAGTTTCCCGTTTGGCGTCTTTCAGTGGCGTGGCTAGATAACATCTCCTACCTTATTCACAGCCACCCACACATGCACTCTGGTCTATTATATACTTGTAGGGTTAGCATACTAGAGTAGTGGAAAAAAACATTGTTGCCTTGGCAGTACAGTGTGTGTGTGTGTGTGTGTGTGTGTGTGTGTGTGTGTGTGTGTGTGTGTGTGTGTGTGTGTGTGTGTGTGTGTGTGTGTGTGTGTGTGTGTGTGTGGGAGCACATCTATGGGTTTATGTACCCATGTGTTTGTGGGTGCATTAAACCACATTCAAAAATCATTTCAGTTTGCAGCAACAACTTATTGCGAGATAAAAGTGTCTCTCACTTGGGGTTACATGGGAGAAGTGCACACATCTCACTACATCCACAAACAAGCTAGCTTAGCCCCTTAGCTCCTCCATAGACCACCTATACTGAATGAACCCATAGCTACCTTTCCAGAGTGTTTCTACACAGACATGCACCATTAACACTGGAGCTTCGCACACATCTCAACTGTGAAGGTCACCATATAATTCTGTTGTCATCTTTCCAGTGTTTCACTCAACATTTAATCCCTTAAACTCCCTATTGTTGGCATTGAGATGTCAGATAAAGCTAGCTGCCGGCTGGTGGTCAGTTTGTGCTGACATCAGAGCGAGTAAGTGTGGGTTGAGTTTGAAACGGCCATGTTTGAGTTTCTCCCCCGTTTCCTGTCAAAAGGCAGCTTTGATCTGTTTTTTTTTGTGTGTCAGTCGGCAGCCATGTTTGTTTAGTCAAGAGAAGTAGGCTACCTGGGTAATTACCTCTAACGAGTGACTTGTTTTGATTTGGACTGAAATCTAATCCGTAGGATAAAGATGAGGAAACCGGCTGAGGTCTTGGATGTTGTGTTCGGAAGGTGTGAGTTGGTCTGTAGTTGTGGCTACGGCTCTGGTTATGTATGGGGGGGCTGTGGTTGTTTTTTTATGATGTTTAAGGTAGATTATTTTCTCTCCCTAACATTTAATCATACACACACACGCACATGCTGTTGTTTCTTGCTGTCTGTCTGTTTCTATCTCTGTGTCTTTCTGTCTCTCTTGTACTCCCTCACAAAAAGGCACACAGAAACACATACACACACAATACCTCTCTCACACAGAAACACATACACACACAATACCTCTCTCACACAGAAACACATATAGGCACTAAACACTCTTGCTCCTGTGAGTCATTTCAGCCCTGGCGGTGGTTCAAGAAAAACCTCAAAGACAGTCTTGTTGGCAGAGGGCTACGATGCTTCACCTCTCCGTAAAGGTTAGGAGGAACACTTTGTGTATCACTCCTCTTTTCTCCTTTCTGTTTCCCTCCCTTTAATCTCCCTGGTTTTGCTTCCTACTCCCCTCCTCTCTCCTACTCCCCTCCTCTCTCCTCCTTGCCTCCTCTCTGCGCTCCCTTTCCTCGATGACAGTGATTAAATCATCTGTTGGTGTGTCTCCAGTGGAACAGGAGGGAGGTTTGTAGACTAGAGGAAAGTTGCGGGGGTGATTCATTGGTCAACCCATTGTGTGGTGTAGCTGAGCTCCAAGGCTGGTTAGAGGAGTGACAGATTGTAATAATGAGACAGCAGGCAGCAGGGTAGCGGAGGGTAGGAGTCTTAGAGCTTCCCATAGGCTTCCTCCGGCCGATAAGGAAGACAAACACACAACGCCACCAAAATACACGCCTGCTACCTTCCGCACTAAGAGGAGGTAAGGAGTTGAGGCGGTAGTAGAGGGGAAGGGGGAGGTGGGGGGGGGGGGGGCGGACGATGCTGCTATATGATTTTAGACAATGATCTGTGTGTTGGAACTTGGAATGAGAAATTGCTTTCACAAAGTAAGGAAGCCCCCCTACCTCACACTGACCCACCTCTAGTTATCACATTTTCTGACACACCATAGCATGATCAGACACACGCGTACACACCATCACGCACAGAACATGTGTGTGTGTGTGCAGTCTGTGCAGGTGTGTGTGTGTTTCTGCACCAGGAGACCCCCCCCCCCCCCAGACCCCCGATCTTAATCCATGCGGGTGTGGAGGTAGAGAGGATGAGGGGGGGTGGTCCCTGTTTATTTGCTCAATCCTCTCTCTTCTTTTGGGGAGGAAAAAAGAGCCGTGTTTGAGCCTCTGCATGAGGGCTGTGGGTACATCCTTTCTTTTTCATCCCTCCCTTCCTTCTATCCCTCCCTCCATCCCCCCCCCCCCCCTTCTCCGGTCGTCTCCCTCATAAGGATTCTATTCAGAGGAGGCTATATTTTTTGTTATGTGTTCATGCAGGCCAAACAGATACAAATGATCCAGAGTAACCTAACGAGATCAAACTGAGATGAAATGGGCCAAGGGGGCTGGACCCTGTTCACTGACCCAGTGCACATGTACCAATTCCAGGGTGGACTGGGGGTACCCCACCCTGAACGGGATGAGCCAGCACATTTCACATGACATTATCATGATTGGTTTACACACACATGTGTGATACACATACAGTATTTATACTTGCCCACAACTAACTTTTACCTTCTGTTCAACTTTGTACCATTATAACCCTTGTCAGCAAACTGGTGACATAATGTGTTTAGATATGAGTTTATGTCTGTATACTACTGCATATATATATGTATATATATGTATATATCACACTGTATGTGTTTTTATATATGTAAATGTTTAATTGCAATACCTTTTCAAGGTATTCACCCTGCCCAAAACGCATGGTACATCTAGCTGTTATTCCCCACAAAAAATAATAATTGTTGTTGATACTATTTGATCAAAATGTATGTTTATGTACTATAAACTAGGTTACATCCTAACTATCCATTTTAGCAACCTTTAGTCACGCAACCTCTTTATTTTAAGTGTTTAGCCGTCCTTCATAACCTCTTTACTATTCTGTTATGTTTACATTATTATTGTTACTTGGATATAATTATTTAATTGTTCACTGTGAGCATTACAATTTTAAATATTGCCTTGGTGATTAATAACATTGTGTATTTAAAGATAAGTCTGTAGCAGTGTAAGCTAATACAATTGATTGAAAAGATACAAACATTTAAAAAAAAATCTTACCTCATAATATTTGCATTATTTAGTTGTACCAGTAGTAGCCTATGCTAATAATATGTTGTTTGGTGTATGTGATTCTTATCTTTAATATTAGCTTAAATGTCAGAAGGCCAACAGACTAACATATTTAGGATCCACGGCTACGTTATGAAAGAAATTATTTCTATGATCTTACATGGGTCACTGCCAGTCCCTGACTGTTGTCCATGGGCTCCGGTCCCAAGTCCCCGAACTGACCTGGCGGATTTCGTCCTCCGCATTCCTCTCGCTCGCCCTATCATAAACATCCTCGCCTTTAGACCAAGGGCAGGAAGCGCGCGAGGACAGGAATTTCACTCTTTCAAAGTGCATTAGAGCTGAGAGCTCGATAGAAAAATTGATCTACAGTATTCGGTTTATTATCCTAAACACGTGGCGTTGCGCCACACACTGACGGGCATTGCGCATTCACGGGCCCTTTGCTGGTGTGTTTTATTGTTTTTCAAGTTTGTGTTAATATTATTATTATTTATAGTACTATTTTTTGCGTTGTATCATTGCTGTTGTGGCTAATACTAGGCAATGTTTGTTATCTTGACTACAACACTGTGAAAACAGCTTTCAGTGTATTTACAAGGTGTTAGGCCTACATCATAGGCTATGTGTTGGCCAAACGGCAACAGAACTTGGTCAGTTGCGGGAGTGCGAACACATGCAGGATGGTTTTACATTGTATCTTTTTTTTACAGTCAGCGTTTATTCGCTCATGATTGTTCTGGATCTAGCAAAAATCGGAGAGGGATTCTTTATTCGATGTGTATTTATCTAAGACAAGAAACATAGACTCGGTATCTCTCTTCTTTGCTCTTGCGTTCAGCGTGCCACTGTGGCGTACTTATGCTGCCAAGTTCTGTTTTTATAGGAATTTAGATCATTTATATAAATAATTTAAACAATGTGGTGAATATTGCTGCTTAATCACAATGCATTTGGAGGGGATGTGTTGGAATTAATTCTGGGCCCGTCCTTTTGCTCTAACAATTCAATTCAATATGCTTTATTGTCATAAATGTTCAGGTTAAACAATGTTGCCAAAGCAGTCCACAGTAAAGGGAAAACACATTCCTTCCTTAATTATAAACAAATCATTGTATTATTGCTCTCATAATCATAATTAGTGATTAAATCTTGACACTTTTATCAATTAAGGTCTGGAATAAATTAAAAGTTTATTTTACTTAGGTACTCATGTCAAGTGTTTTTTTTTAGCTAAGATACATTTGACATTCCCCTATTTCCTAATTGTTGCATATTCTTTCCAACAAAATAACCTACTGATTATTTTTCTTCAGCCACTTAATCTTTCAAGGTAACACTTTCGGTCCCTCTTTTATCCATTCTAAAAAGCGATGAAAGAGAAACAAGAGACATTCAAATTAACATTCTTAGACGCTATGAAAGCCAATAATGCCAAACCAGTTCGGGTTACACACTGGCCTCGTGCTCACGATGTTTACACATTACTTAACGTGTTTATTTACGGCTTGTTGTGACGTGGTGCGCACGCCTGGCAGCGAAGGCCAGATGCGTCGCGCGCAGGTTAGCTTCAGGTGCCAGGGAAAGGTCGAAGGCTTTGTGGTGAAATTGCTCTGACAAGTTTAATTAAAACTAAAACAAAGGGCCACATTTCATTTAGCTTATTCGAGAGAATCAAACGTGCCTTAAACTGATCTAAATAGCTCAGACCTAAATAGGCCTACATATATAGGCTAGGTTAACATTGTCTGGCCCAGGTGCCATTGTAACAACTACTTTGTCTACTTACCATGGGCCTATCTTAAAACGACATAATCAGGCCAAGACCTATGGCAGATGTTAGCCTAAAGTGTAATAGGCCCAATTATAAAACCGTTAGGCTATGAAATGTAGGCCTATAATTATACCCCCAAAAATGTATACATGGTTTGACCTTGCCCTATGTTTTATTGTTTAGAAGTCCAGAATCCAACATCCTCATGTGGGACATGAGGACAGGGAAAGACCACAAGAACAATCTTTCTCCGAACAACAAAGACGAGGCTAAATAACTACCCAATGGAAATCACAAGGTATTACTGAACCACATGCTCACTGTCAGCATAGGAACACAAGAACCTAAAAGCTCGATTGTAGTGGTAACTATATGCTCAGTAAAAATTAATTAACCTCTGTGCTGCATCTTTTGCTTTGGCATAAACCACAAACCAGAAACATATAAAGCGCTATTTTCAAGTGTTATGGAGGGCTGGATTATTTTCTGCATGCATGACAGGCAAATAGCCTATTATTGTCTGTGAAAATGTGCCTTGGATTACTCTTAAATCTGTTTGGTGGCACACATCTGAGGTCAAATGTAATAGGCCTATATCTACTCTTTATCGTTCTAAATTGAATCCTTTGTAATTGAAGTCTTTCAGGTAAATTCCATATTGACATGTTAAAAAGAAACATTCAGAGTTCCAAACAGCCGGGCAAATAAAGGCTGTATGATGTAATCAAAAAATGTGCATGTTTCTATGGGCTTTAAACTTGTTTAGAGGTTAAGATTATTATTTTTGTAATTACATCTAGCAACGTTGATTTCTGAGCAGCATCAGTTTTAAGAAACTCAATTGTTTTAATCCTACATTTGTGCCCCCGTTATTATCCTCCATTATTAGACCAACATAATTTGCCACGATATCATCAATGCCGTTTTTAGAGGTATGCTACGTCGATTTTTTCAGGATGTGGGGTTTGCTACTTTTTGACAAGCACACTTTTCATGCAAATGTCCTCTGACGGGCTATGGTCTTTCCAGTTGATGTGTGTTACCATGTGGGATTCATCAATATTAGTGTTGTGTCACTATAACAATTTATAATACCCAGTCGTTCAAAATGAGACTACTCGATTAACATCTCGTTCATGTGTCACACGTATTTATTTACATTAACAGTAAACGGAGAAGTTCAAAACATATGTGAAAAAGATCATGAAGAATTTCTAAAAGGTCTCTGTTCTAGCACTTGAAACTGCTCACTCCGACTCTGTAGTAATTGCACGTTGAGAGACGGTTGGCTCTTATCGCTGTTCAGCTGTTCCCCTGCGAGACTGGGCTTCTCTCAAGCGACCCAGCCGCAGACTGTGGGCCGGTGGCGGGTGATGACACACATGCCAATGCTGCTCCACCTGCGTCGACTCTCATAGCACGGAAATATACTCCCCGAGAAAGCCGACGGGACCCGCATGGGTGGCCAGGGAAATGTATCCCCTCTTCATACACCTCCCTACCAATGTGAGCTAATTAAGCGCCACTATCAATCCAGGTTTTCTGAGGCCGTGGACATGGGGGTAGCGGCTAATGAGTGTTTTGCATTTAGACCAAACTTCGTGCAAAAACACAGGGGCAATTCTGAGGTTATGATGGAAGTCACTTGGAGGGAAAAAAATAAAAGCTAATTTGTTGTTTTACTAATCAAGCTAAAGTCATATTATTGACCGCTTTATAGATATGCATCGTGTTTAGCCTATAATAGCCTACAGAAAGGTTTCAAATTTGACCGAAAATATGTGGATGATGTTCTTAATTAAAGAATGTCTGTCATTAATATTATATTATAAAGTAATAGCGTCAACTGACTGCATTCAAGGAAAATATTAAAACTTGCTATAATAGAAGAGCATACTTTTGACATCTCTAGTATACTATTTATGAACGCCCGTGACGCCGTATCAAAGCCCACTTTATGTTATTGTGTATGCGGGTGTAATTGAGGAAAATGCATTTGATTATGATAGATTCCTCCCCGTAATAAACGAACGTAGGCGGAACTCAAAACGCGCTCAAATCACAGAGCAGAAGAGTATGCTACGTCGAACGACGCACGGGCGATCCGGAACGCACCAGCGTCTGCCCTCGGGGGAAAAAAGAGAAAGAAAAGGGTTGGACTTAGTGAGGAAGTAAACCACAACCTGTGTTGCGTTTTCATCAGAAACCAGTTTTAAAGAAAGTCTATTCTACGAGGAGACTGCCCGATGCCACCAAGCCCCCGACTGAAACACAAAACAAAGATTTCTCTGTGCGTAAGACGAGGCTCATTTTTTTTATCTCAGCTTGGGTTGCATCTTGAGTTGCTACGTCGGGAATACTTTTACCCTGTTTATTCTGTGCCACAAGTGCACTTTATTCTCTATTTCAGTAATTGTGCTGGATTAGCTGGATTTTATTGTGCGCAATGATGACCACTTACCAAAACCCGGAGGATGACGCAATGGCCTTGATGGTCCACGACACCAACACTGCCAAAGAGAAAGAACGACCCAAAGACGAGCCCGTCCTGGACAAGAGTTCGGAGAAAACGGACCCGTCCCAGAAACCCCCATATTCGTATGTTGCTCTCATTGCCATGGCCATTCGAGAGAGCTCCGAAAAGCGCCTCACTCTGTCCGGTATTTATCAGTACATCATCAGCAAATTCCCGTTCTACGAGAAAAATAAGAAAGGCTGGCAAAACAGTATTCGACACAACCTAAGTCTCAACGAATGCTTCATCAAGGTGCCCCGGGAGGGTGGCGGTGAGAGAAAGGGAAATTACTGGACCCTCGATCCGGCGTGCGAGGACATGTTCGAGAAGGGGAACTACCGTAGGAGACGCAGAATGAAGCGACCCTTCAGACCTCCACCAACCCACTTCCAGCCTGGAAAATCCCTCTTCGGCGGGGACGGATACGGCTACCTGTCTCCACCCAAGTACCTGCAATCCAGCTTCATGAACAACTCTTGGTCTCTTGGTCAACCGCCTACACCGATGTCCTATACCTCCTGCCAGATGGCCGGTGGCAACGTGAGTCCCGTCAATGTGAAAGGACTGTCAGCTCCCTCCTCCTATAACCCGTACTCCCGAGTGCAGAGCATGGCTCTCCCCAGTATGGTGAACTCTTACAACGGCATGAGCCATCACCACCACCCGCACCCTCACCACCCTCAGCAGCTGAGCCCCGCCACTGCGGCACCTCCCCCCGTCTCCTCAAGCAACGGAGCGGGCCTTCAGTTTGCCTGCTCCCGCCAGCCAGCCGAACTTTCCATGATGCATTGTTCGTACTGGGACCATGAGAGCAAACACTCGGCATTACACACAAGGATTGATATTTAGTTTACGAGCATGTCACTTGTAAAATTGACTCTTCAGAGTCTACTCCTCTGTTTTCAAACAAGAACCAAAGTATTTTTGAAGTGACAATATTCTGACGGGCTCTTTTGATCCAGCTATTGTCTTGAAAAGCCATATGGAGAAATGTAAGCACGGATGTTGAGATTAAAAAAATAAACTGGAAAAATGGAAGTATGCATGGGAGCCATCGAGGACACATGAGGTAGCAGAACTTTTTCGGGGGCATTGACGCACCAATGTTTGAGAGAAATCTGTGTTTCGTGGTTTTCAATATTTGTAAAAGGAAAAGAAGATATATAAAAACATTTCGAGATCCCCATTCAAAGGAATAGGCGAGATAAATAATTCAAGGCTGCGCTTGATCAGAATGCATTATGACATCTCAAGTTTATAGAGGCATACTATTACTGTTGCCAAATTAAATAAAAAACACTCTCAAAATGACTATGGCTTTCATAGTCATTTTATCACTCGAGAGAGTGATAATTGAACTAGGACGAAATTAGGACGCAGAATGTGAACTGAGCAGTTTCAGGAGAAATGTTGATTATTTCCCATGTTTTCTGAGTGACAAAATCCATAGGCCTATGACTTGCAGGTGGGAATAGAAAACCCTCACATCATAACAAATATATTTTACTTCAGGGGTCATTTACTTATTAGGCTTTGAGGCCCCCGATAGAAAATGTTTAGTTTCAAATAACACCAGCCAGTGCCAGATTTAAAAAAAAACCTTTCTTGTTTATTTCGTGCGTTGTTTTATACATAAACGTAAATGCATTTTGTCTCATACATGTTGGGACCATGTTAAATTAGCACTTTTTTCTGTTTTTATAGTTTTGTGAATTTCTTAATAAACTTGTAATTCTTTCAAAGTAATGCACTTGTTGTGATGTAATCTTTATTTTTGCAAGTAATTTATCTATCATCCAGGCCAGAACAAATCAGGCTATAGCCAAGCTAGCCTATATATTATCAATAAATCGCTGTCATTGTAATTAAACAATTGTAATAACAAATTAAACATTTTATTTTGAGAAAAACGCGTGTGTAGACTACATTAATTCACGTTTTGCCTAGTAAATGACATAGGCCTAATCTGGGCTACATTTCTACAACAAATGCAAAAGATCAATGTTTTTCAGGAAAGGACGTTGAATAAGCGAATTAGACTCCTTGGTGTAATTCTGTTGACCTGCTTTAGTTAAAAGTGGCAAAGCTTTCACTTTGAGAGGAATTTAATCCACAGCATTATTCGGTAAAGGCCTATTCCCTATTTAAAAGCATATTTATTTTTAAATTCAAAAGGTTTCATTGTCTTTTACCTGCTTTAAATTTGTTCACAACTCACACGTCATACAGTAAGCCAATCAAGTCAATATATTCATTATACGTCAACGTGCAAGTATACAGATGTTACCTCTTATATTACGCGTTCGCGCTTCTGCCTAATCGTTTGCTGTAAATCGAAAAAAAGGTGAAATGTGTGCGTTTTGGGCACGAGTTAACTTAAGATATTGATGGTTACTTGGCAGCCGTTGCTCACAGGCGTTGTGTGGGAGAAACAGATGCTGCTGCAAGTCAGAGGTCTCAATGACAATCTCTCTATTTAAGCATTATCCACAGGAGTATGTGGACTGTTAAACTTACTTTAATATCAATATGACATCGTAATCTTGCGAAGCTGGCCGACCAGCTGCTTTATCGGAAAGTACAATTATAACTTGCACGTATATAAAAACTCCACCTCTCTTTATTATTTTCTGGAAACATTGGATTTGATGTACGTGCACTTCCCGTGAGGCCCATTGCTGCCGTCCCCGGGGGCAGTGACTCTTGAAGAGAAAAACGTGGTGACGACTGAAATGCATTCAATACAACTTTTATTCTCAACTCTTTTCCACTTATGATCACTTTCACAACACTTGCCCAAAGTTAGTGAGCGATCGGGTGATTCAATTTAAATAAAAACAAATCTCTGTAATGTATATGTATATATTTATTAATCATGGCGAGGTGTGTTTAGCTTTCGAACTACAAAACAGTCCTAGTTCTGATGGCAGCCAAGTCAATATTTGTTTATTTTGGTAAGCTACTGGCATTACTTTGTGTTGGCACATCTTTAGGCCACCAGTTGTCTCTTATGGCCTGTGACGTCTACTTTGGCCGTAGGGATCTCAAGCTTGACATCTCATGACTTCAGAGCTTTTACAACGGAATACAAGTTACCTTGATCCACCCGTCGTCCAGTGGTACCCTACCTGTCAAACAATACATTTTAAGATATGTATATGCCTGCATTATAAGTCTCGAAATCTTATCGAAATCTGATCCAAATATTTGTGAAAAAAAGGAAAACCCGATCCAGCCTAAATCGAACAGAACACAGGCTACAGAGCAGCATTTCGATGTTGACAAGCAATTCGGTTTAAAAGTAGTGACCTTCTAGCATACTTTAACAAATAACAATCAAGCAGTTTTACACTTCTATGATTAGAAGGCTACTGTGAATGATTAAGGGGATAATATTCAACCTAGCTCATTAAGTGTGAGGGCATGGTGTGTCGTGCGCTGCCGGTAACAGAGACTGCTTGTCCTATTATTTTTGCTACCCATTAGAACGTGCTGCCAGAAACTGCGCTTGCGCATTTAAAGGTTAAGGTTAGGGCTACACGTAAATTTGCGCTATATCAAAATCCAAGGTCTAGATACATGCATTTTGTTTGGAATTATAGGTATTAGAAGCGTAAATTAATGTTGCCAGTATACTGTTCAGGTACAAATCTGGATTCTGCGGAAAGTCGGTTGACAAACAATTGTAGTGAAATTATTTATTTCCTCAAGCTATGCGCACATTGGAGCCTGTTTTGTCTATCAAGTAAAACAGTAAGCTAATTATAGGCTATGCAATATAGCCTTGTTTAGAATAACAATAGTTTTACTATTTTCCCAACCACCTAATTTTCCCAAAAGAGTTTCCTAATGCCCAAACTTCATTAAACGTTTTTAATACAAACACTTAGTGTACGTAACTGGAAACTATGGGATCAGTGGTTTTGTGGATTTTTTTACTTTGACACACAGTGTCACCCTGACTGGTATAGGCCTATACCCATCAATTAAGAATAAAATATAGGCCTGTTTTTGGCGTGTTTCCGTCGACAAGCAGATAGCCTATTATAGTATAGACCTATGTTTTGGCCTAATTGTAGGCTCAATAATATTTCATATTTGCAGGATAGATAAAGACGACCAACTTACCAATATCTATAATGATATTCATCAAATATTTTCATACTTTATTTTGTAATTGTTCTGTTAAGGGAATAGGCTACAATCCCAACAGCACACAAAACAAGTGTCTCAGTTGCTCTTCAACGGGGGCTAAACAGTTGGACTTTTAATGTGCAGTGAAGCCAACTTCTCCCACTCAAATGGCTGCTTTCGAGCGAGCTGGGCAAAACAGCGCGTTCACCACTTTTCACCGCTGCCGCGCTGCATCAACTGACATCTTTATCCTCCCGCTCGAAGAGTGAGCGTCCATGGAGGGTTGAAACGTGGCAGTGTAGCTATATTTTCTGCTTCCTCACATTAATGTTTTGTAAACAAAGAGGAGATAAGGGCGCGTTTAAAAGGCCATTGTATTCTAAACATGCTCCTAAAAATAATAAATAGAAATGTTTCATGAAAATATAACATTTTTTATCTAGTCTTATTAACCGACATGATATAGCCTATGCACAGTGAGGCTATTTAATTTTAAATTAAGGAATCTAGATTGGGATGGATGTTGTTATTGTAATTTATGCACTTAAGATGGCCATGATTAGCATTGTCATTATTGTTTGTGTTTCTTTAGTCTTTGTGTTTATTTTTATTTTTTCTCTTGCAGTATACATATTTTGTCTTTTGATTCAGTGAAAGTAGGAAGCCACGTAATAGGATGCTGATTCTGTAAGTTCATAACAAATATGAGGCACAGGACAGAGCCAAGTGATTGAGCGAGTGGTTCCTTTAACTCCTTTAGTGGAGTTTTACGCACATAGGCCTACAATAGCCTAATGTCTCTTTCTCTCTCTCTCTCTCTCTCTCTCTCTCTCTCTCTCTCTCTCTCTCTCTCTCTCTCTCTCTCTCTCTCTCTCTCTCTCCTACACACACACACGCCGCACACACACTGTACATCTCCATGGCACAAAGCGCGCATGTCTTCTATGGTCTGGGTAACAGGTGTGCATTTGAGCAGAAAGGTTGACATTTCAGTCAGGCGGACGTGAACAATAGGCCTGCATGCAGGATGTCCCCGAGGCTGAGAGAGATAAGACGAGTCTGACTATACCAATACCTTGGTTCGCGAAAAATTGTAAAAATAGTCTCATACTTGTATACGGAAAATAGAAGGACAGCTGTAGCTGGATTTGTAAAAAGCCCTATGTGGGTCTATATCGACACTGCTAAGCAATATAGAACTCAAAATCTAATGGAAATTGATCTAGATGTTGCAGGCCAATATGTTCTCTCCTTTAATATCTTAGGAATAATCAGATTTCAGATCTGTTTTTTTCTAAGCACATCACGAAATTAATTATTCGATACATTTGACTTGCACCGGAATTTACATATGTGCGAGTAAATCAATATTTCCCGCTTTGTTTCAGAAACAGCCCAAACGCTAAACAACCTATTTTTCTTTCATTCTTCGGCAATTTTGAATGAATTTGCCTTAAGTAGCCTTTTGAATGTTTTTATTTATTTGTTATAGGCCTACTAAACCTAATTAAGATAGGTTTAAGCGAATTCTCATGTGAATACAAATGCTACAAAACCTGGCAAGCTTTTGTGCTAAATTGCAAATTTTTATCCAAATTAATTGGGAAGGCATAAGTAAGCTACTAATTGCAATTGTCATTAAACAGGCCTACAGAATCGTGAACCAAATGCTATAAAATATCAACTCTGGGGACCAAGTGCTAATGAGCTGGTGATCTTAATATCCTGAAGTTCTGGGCCATATAAACTGAGATTAATTTGATCACCAAACAACGTCTCTCTTAATAATTGCCCATTTAGCAAATGCTACGTTAACTCAGGGATGAATGTCTGGGTTTGGGTTGGGTAGCAGTTTGAAAGGTGGGGAACAGCGACCTGTTGCTGTCTCCATCACGTGCAGCAATGGTGATTTAAATAGCAAATCTGAGAAAAATGGCATTACAACATGTGACTGCGACATGTCCCCATGTCCCCTCGGTCCAACACAGGCCGGTGTTTTTAGGTGCAACACAATAACAGAGTTCAGTATCTCACCGGCACTCAGTCTTGTCGATTTATAAAATGTACAAGTTAGTTATATTTGTATTGACTGCAGTGATTATACGACCAAGTGACCACCATACTCCTTTTCTCACATCTCTGCGTAAAAGTTCAAACGGCCTATATGAAATATGAACGTACCAAACATGCCATCAATGCACACATTTCCTCACTATGTCAGTGCATTTAAAAAATTGTGTTGGGTGAGGTGAAACACATGGCTTGCATCCAAAGTTCTAGGGATGCTTCTATTATATATTTGTTATTCTACGATGAGGTGAAAAGGTTTCGCACTCTGTGCCATTTTGTTTTTGCGTGTCTTTCCGTTGAGCACGCAGTGAATAACCGTGATTGTATCCTTTGTTGTACTCCAGGGGATGACAGATTATAATCAACAAGACGAATGAGGTCAAATCATTCTCACAGAACGCATTTGACCCTCGCCTTCCCACCTCCCATCTCTATCCTCTGTAAGTTAGGTGTACCTGCACTTGCTCTAGGAACACGTGTGTGCGTCCGTCACCGGCGGAGGAAGGTGACGGCGAGTTTGGCAGCTGCGCACGCTAGGGCACCGGCGAGGTGACCCGGCCGTCCGAGTCACCCACAGGTTGCCGGTTTCCCAATGCTCTCACACAATTGAATTCCTGGCATTCTTGAGAATGTTTGAGATTGAAGCGAACCAGTTTCCATTTGGTCGCGGGACACATCACCCTAAACCCATTGAAAAGGAGAGTGGGGTCACCACTGTTTGGTATACACCAGCTCGAAACAGGAAAATATGCAAAGATTTGATTCCCAGAAAATCCGGCAATTGTTCAGATCAGCGTGAGTTTTTCCCTCTCATGCACCAGAAATACTAAAGGGAATTCTGGTTTAAGAGCTCTGTCTATTGCATTGCAAACAATGTCTTATTTTTATGAAGAGCATCCGTTGGTGAATCTGCAATGTAATCCATTGTCATGGAGATCTACGTGATGTTTTCAATTGCAAATGATTTTTATCTCATGAAAACCGCAAGAAACAAAGGATTAGGGTTCATGAAATATTCTCCGATATGTCAAAATAATTAGCCTACAATTGTGTATTTTGATACTCAACAATTGGTTTATAAATAGGAAACACGCGCGCTTTGTTGACATTGGCCAAAATGAAGACAGGGGTTTAATAAAAGTTCTATAAATACATAGTTATAAATACGCACGATGAGCTGTCATTCAGTCACGGATTTTAGCTGACTTTTTGCCTGAGGCAACAACACGCACCGACCTCCCTCTGCCCCAGCCAGAATAGGGCCACGATAATGTCACCTCGAGCCCATTCCGATGCCAAGGGGCAGAGGACTGTGGTGCGCCATGCACATCTCTAAACAGGCCACTTTGGAAATATTGGATATTGATCGTTTTCATTTAATTATTTTATGGGGAGACAGAAGCCATGCTATAAATCTAAATCTAATGTGTCCAAATATTGTCAGACCGGGAAAGGCCTAATTAAATCTACTCAAACTTCGTTTGTAGCACACATCTACGGTCTACCTTTAAATATTTGGGACTTTTTTAAATCAAATAATTCAAAATAAAAGGAAACGAAAATGCTGCCTATACCTGTAGACAGCTTAACTTTGACAACTATAGTCTACCTCCAGACAACGGAATCGACTGGCCTCGTTCTGTAAAGGGAAATGCGATAACCATTTCCTTTCTCTTGATTATGAGCTCTAAATTGGTTTGTCGGTTTAAAATGTGAGTTATTTTCCCATCGTGCCTATTGATGGAGTCTATTTTTAAACCTTTACCCCGGTTGTGCCCCTGGAACGTTTCCGACGGGCTGGCACGTCATCAAATAGCGCGCTGGCCAGCCTCCTCGCGTGTTCAGACTCATTACATATTTATTAAAAAGTAGGCTACACTAATCTAAAATTTAAATATCACGATCAATTAATTAAACCGTAACACCTAAAGTCCATATATAAATAATACTGCAGATGTTTACAACTTTACAAAATTATATTATTCGAACTGCAATCATTGTATCTGTTAAACAAAGTCTCTGGGTAACAATAAGGCTATAGAAAATGATGGATGACAATAAAAGTTGTCATTTGAAGTTTTTGTTGCCTAGTCGGCCAGTATCCAGTACTGAGCTGCTGCAAGTCATCTGATGTCCTTGCTCTTTTATCCGGGGCACAGTTACAATCCGCTGTTTGATTAAAGGAATAAAGAATAGCCTATCAATGTGAATTTACCTCAATGCAGACCATGGAGGCTATGGTCGAAACAAAGCAAGGAATAGGATATAGTGTCAAAAGTCAGATGTATCTGAAACTTAGGAAGTTAGGCATGTAAAATTATTAGCCTACGTGATAACAAAGACATCAATACCTTAAGGACCATTGTTTGAAACTTCAATAAAAAATTACAAAGAATTACTGGGTCTCTCTCTTTATTGGCTGACATGTGTCCACCAAACAAGAAGGCATTGCTGCCCCAATGTGTCCCAACCTCCCAATCAAGGATTTACCCCGGCCTCGTCAAACCAAATCTCGTCTCTCAAAGTACTATCCAATTTTAGAACCAGAACATTTTCCTTTCAAGCAATTACATACCTCTTGGCAAGAGCTCACAATTAAACAAATTATTATATTTTGATACCCGTAATTATACGCATTCGCATGAGGTCCCCTTTTAAGTCCAACGTGCTTTTTATTACACGCATTTCTCCCATGATGAGATTATGCATAGCGCAGGTTTGGATTGAGTTAGGGTACATTTAATCGAATAAAATGAGAATAACTCTGTAATGGAAGCATGCTGGAAGCAGCACTGCACAGCTCAGGGCTTTCTCTTTGAGCTCGGTTTATGTTTAGCAAATTTCAGAAAATGAGAATGTTATGAGTGGGGGCGTAGACGGAGTAGGCTAACCACCCTTCAATCTTCCTATATGTAGAGCATATGGCACATGACGTGGGCATTTGAAATTGCATATCAACGACTGCAGTGTTAGTCAAATCCAGTTTGGTAATGCAGAAAGTATTATGGTAAATATTTAAATCTATTTTGAAACATGGTCAGGACTTTGGATGGAAGCGTCTGATAAATGAATACAGTATCTATTGCTTTCTGATGGGGAGTGTTTCTCAAATTCTGTGTTTTACAACTTACACAGACCTCATTAGTATGTGACTATTGTTCATAGGACACTTTTGGACACTGGCTTTATCTATTGACCCATGAGCATATAGGCCTACTGTAATGCCTTTGAGATATGAATGCTATGTATGGACTGCCCTCTTGAGGTGGGAGAAGTGCTAGTGCAGTTGATTAACAGGCTGTCCCATCCGTCGGAGTTCATTGGCCTACACGTCTTTACTGAAATGTAGAATTCACCCAACTCCAGCAATGGCAGTTAACCATAACCCATTTAACGTAGGCTATATTGTTAAAAAAAAAAAAAAAAATCCTACTGTAGCCAATGATTTTCATTCTGTCTTGATGATCTAATTTTGGTCCCGGACAAACATTGTATTGGAGTTTCAGTGTTTTCAAATCAAAATCTCAAACAGAACATTTCAATGTTCCATTTATACGGCCTAATATTATTTCACCAACGACCCATTAAAGTGAAAGTCTAATAGGCCTAGCCTACTCGCTACTTTGGCCGATAGGCTTAAATGGTGCGTCCACACTTTTCTTGGAAGATGAAAGTTCCCCCTATTCATATGCAAAGATTACGTAAAAATGATATCATTCGGAAATGAACTTTAGCACACTTAAAAATCTGTACTCCAAGGCTTTTGCCCTTGTTGTCACCAGGGGGCGGCAGTGCTCATCATTTAGTTATTGTCGCCTACCATGAAATGTCGCCGTGAAGTAAAGGAAAATTCATTGGCATATTTATGGATTTGTGTTGTTATTTGGTTGGTTATTAGGTGATCTTTAAGTGGGGCTAGGTATATCATGGGATGAACAACAGAATTAAGAACAGAACTTGGAGCATGTAGCCTAATTCTGCCCTTGGCAATACTCTCATGAGAACCTTTATCTTGTTAGCATGTGAACCTTTCTGGACCTCTTTTTTCGTTTATTATTTGAATTATTTTTTTTCCCTTCTTTTTTTGTACATAGGATACATGTTTTTCAAGACATTTCAATATTATTCCCGCCCCTGGGCATTGAGCTAGGCACCGCTCGGCACGACCTCCGTAGCTAAGAATGAGACATTCCAGATTGACTGAACTGGGCCAACATCCGCGCATTAGAGATGATTTTTGAGATAATTCATCAGGAAGAACTTTCTATTTCCGGGTGAACTCACGGCCTCGAAGTTTTTGAGCCGGTTGTAGGCTGTAGATGAGGGAGAGTGTTGCCGGTTAGAGCACTGTTGCTAGAGCAGATACACAGGGAGGGGAATAGGAGGCGGACGGAAAACATAAGAGCAGCTAAGTAGTGCGTGTCCGTGGTGTGCACCTTCTGAAAAACAGGAAGCGACGCCTATCTGCCCACCTGCGCTCGGCATTGTCCTGCGTGGAAGACACGGGGCTTGCGGACTCTGAAGCGTAAGTCAGATTTGAAACCAAACTCTTCAGTGTTCTGGATCCCTTCGAGCTGGAAAACGAGACTATTTTCCCGAACGTATGTTCAGTATTCTACAATTGAAAGCAGAAGAATACCCCAAGGTAAATCCATGGCTTTCTCCCCTTCCTCTATACCTTTAATGAGTGCATCGATCGAGTTGGACTCGGTGTCATATGCTTCATTGAAAGGCAAATTCACCGGTCGTTTGAAGTGTTAAAGCTACGTTCTTGCACTTGTGGTTGATGATGTAGCTACGTCAAGAGTGAGCATTTGGTTCCTCGTTTTTGAATAGGAATATAGAGGAACGGCAACCCTTTACAGTGCAATGACATTCTTGCCAAATTATGTTCTTCCATGTGTTATGTCGGGTTTTAGGGACTGTCACTTAGCGTAGCCAAATTGTTGTTATGGACACTTCGCTTTCTACGCACCTTTTCCTGTCTGTGTTCCAAACATTGCCTCTTGTTATGCTGTTTCAACATGCAAAAACATCAGAGACGCCACGTTATCGCATGAGAATTATGAAGCATATTCAAACTCAGACGTTGTGATATGTCAATGTATGCACCTTGCAATTCCGCTATCGTATGATTATTATGAAGCATACGAACTTATTCGTTATGTTTTGTCGGTTCATACACCTTGCAAACCAATTTACCCTTGTTGCCATATGGTAGTTAATTGTAGCGCTCCCAAACTGCCTTTGAGTCATATGGCCAGATATTATGAAGCTGTAACACTTCAACACTCACTTCACTTTTTGGCTCTGCCGGTGTTCTACGTTTCTATCTTTTAATAATGAGATCCGAATTGTCATTAATAGTTTAGGCTTGCTAGAAAAAAGAAGTGGGGTGACACTTTCTTGGATAATGACGTTTTATTTACAGTGGCCTTATTCGATTCTAGAATGGGTTTCGTGTATGCTAATAGGCTACTGTAAATACGATGCGTGTTGGAGCATGTCTGGAATTCTCCTTTCCTCCCCCTCTTCCTCGCGGATTTCTCCAGTCTTCAACAAGGCAGAGAGGGATTTGAGTGCTCAGTCATGTGTTTTTTGTCCACCTGCTATTCACACTCCCATGGAAAGTACTGTTGTTATCTTATTGATCAAGATGTTTGCACCGACAGACTTGACTGCCTTCAAGGCAACTGTTTGTTTTGAATGGCCTTACAGAGAGACTGGATTCAAACATATCTGAGGTTTATAGTGACAGACAGTCTATGAATGTGCTGGTGATTGTTTTTGTGAATCATCATTGGGCTGGGACTCAAGCACCATGTGACAGTGAGTCTGGCCAGTAGGACGGGGGAGGTGATGATGTCACAGGTCAGGGGACCAGCAGGGATAGAAACCGTGTGTGTGTGTGTGTGTGTGTGTGATGTAAGTGTTGACCATGTAAAGCCCCTACCCCCTGAGCACTAACACACGAGGTCTGGGGAGATGTGGTGGTGGTGATTGGAGCCATGAATAGGGCAATTCTCTAAGTCATGTAAGAGCTCTCTGTGCTACTGAGCACACATTTGATTTTCTATATATATATCATGTATATATCTATCATGTGTATATATACAATATACATATGTCTTGGTCACTAACGCACACCGAAACATGTGACACACACACACAACATGGATAGATGTACTTAAATACATCGATCTCTCATGCTTTGAGAACACACACTCTGTAAACTCCCCTACAGGTAACCGTGATTATCATTCAGCGCTACCGTCATTTTCTTCGGAAGGTCAAAATTGACGTGTGACAGACTGCCGCGTGTGGGTGCACGCTCCCCGGTCAGCACATGTCATTCAGGTCCGGATCTTCCAATCCTCGAGCAGCTCCCACCCTTCCTCAGCGTTTGAGTGCATGTGGATTTGGCCAATGGCACGCGTGAACAGTTTGTGATGGAGCCGGAGCTGTGGGCTGGCTGTCCGTGTAGGGCGGGTCTCCTCCTGGCCTCCTGGGCTGCGAGGACGACTGGTAAGGCAGTCGGACGTCAGGCTCACCGTCTCGACACAGGCCTTGACACAACCCCGGGCTTGCTTCCCAAACTGACCTCTCCCAGGAAATGGCTCGTCATGGATCAGAAAGACCTGCGTCCCATTGAGAGGGCTTTGTCCCAGTGTTCCGATATCACTTCCTGTTTCAGTGTGGTCCCATTGGTTCTCCCCCGTGGGCAGGACAATACAGGACACATGTTCCAGTAGACCCTGCATACTAGGAGCCGAGAGGGGAAGGATGGGAAAGGAAAGGAACCAAAGGATAAAATCTATTGTAGAAATGGGTTTGAAGCACCAAAAAAAAAAAAAAAACTAGCGGAGAGAAATGTGCGTGGGTAAATGTTCAGTCCAGCTGGGCTTTTGATTGGCAGCCCTCCACCAGCATCCAGACACCTGCTTCCTGTGTCTCTGTCTTTGTCTCTGTGCTGTCTGCCTCCTGCTCTCTCTCTCTGTGACAGGCTGCTCTCTGCTGAGTCTCTTAGACTGAGTTGGAGAGGTATGATTGACAGCTCCCTTTAAGAGGGGTGGAATAGAAGTAGCTTTGTATGCACGGAGTCACTGGCTCTGTGTGTGTGTGTGTGTGTGTGCGTGTGCGCACATTTCAAGTGCGTGTTTAGTTGAAGCACGCGCACACAGGTGCCCTCACAGAGAGACATGCATTCACAAGCATACACACGTACAGATTGTAGTCACACACATGAAACGCACACTGCAATGCCCAAACACAGACTGACACTAACTGACACACACTTCCTGCTGTCACAGTTCTAAAGTAATCAGGCCTCACTGTCGGTGATGGCTTGTGTAACATCCTCTCTGAGACTCAACTCTGGAGGCAAGCAGAGGGAGGGAGGCATGTGGTACCGTCTGTGTGTGTCTGCGTGGGTAGTGGGAGGTGTGTGTGTGTGTGTGCTCCTGTGTGTTTGTCAGGTAGGTCACTAGTTGCTCTGTGAAACAGCCCCATTCGGCCCTGAATTGTCATTCTGAATGTGGGCAGTTCTATACATCCACTCAAGCTATTGCACACACATTCAATCCAAATCCATCTATGGAAAACACATTAAATAAAAAATTAACACAGTATCCCAAGATTGGAGTGTTCAGGATGAGCTAGGCTAGCAGAAACTGGAGATAGAGAGGAGGAATTGAGAGAGAGAGGCTACGTGGAATTCTCCTCTCCTTCCTGTACAACAAGCCGCGACCTGCCAAGGAATGCAGGGAAGAGTAGAGTAGACGAGGACCTGCACAAGAGGAACGAGGGGAAAGGAAAAGAGGAAAAGCAGAAGGCCGAGCAGGTGAGGCGCGGTGAGCGTTCAAGGTATAAAGAGACAAGACTGCGTCCAGAAGACGGGCAGAGGGGTCTGCTGTCGGGGAGGACTGTGGCAGGGGAGACTGGCGAGAGATGGAGGGGGAAAGGAGGTAGGGCGGAAGGCGGGAGAGATAGAGCTGTTTGAGTTTGGGGAGAGTTTGAGATAGTTCAGAGGCAATGAAAGGAAGGCTGATCGTGGTCGAGGAGACGAGATGCCGTGGTGGATGGAGGGAAGTCATGCCTGCGCTCAGGTGAAGGTGCAGAGAGGTAAAGGAGCTGGAAGTTGCGGGGGCTGTGTTCTCTAGTCGTAGCCTGCAGCGTTGGAACTGACCCACGCTGAAACCTGAGAACCAATTCCTGCTCCTCACCATGGCAACGCTGCCCTCACACGGAATCTCCCCGTCCGTCTCTGCTTCAGACACATCGCACACACACACACACACACACACACTCTTGCACGTGGAAACGTGTTGCTGGTCAGTGTCCTCCCTCACCTCTCATCTCCGAATCACAAAACATAACTTTTTACTTTGAGTATGTACCGTGCTGCAGCTGCCCAATCACAGTACGCACTGGTGCATGCAGTATGCATACAAATGAGACATGGTACTTAGCCATATGACCTTGCCTTGAACTGGTTAATGTTGTCTACATGGTTCCCAGAAAAGCATGCTTGCTCGCATGCTGCAAAATGCTACGTTATGTTGCAGGACGTATTCGTAATATTCTGGGTGTACTGTATTGCAACATACTAAAAGATTTTCGGGCATTCTACAAAGTATGGTAGTTGGGGTGTTGGGACGCAGTTTGGGGTTCAAACTGGTCTTCAAACTCGCATGACAACTGCCCTTCCCAAGCTCTATAGCCAGTTACTCTACCAAAAAGCTTGCAGTTCAATGGGCCAGGTGGATGTTATCAGGTTGGTGAGTTCAACCAATTTAGTCACACACACACACACAAACCAACCAAGCAGTTATCCATTTAAACATGGAAGCAGTTATACATTTCAACATGTTGTGCCTTCATAGCCCACGTAAAAGTGTGTGTGTGTGTGTGTGTGAGCTAGCGATAGTGTCACCACCTACATCCTTATCCTGCCCACATAGCTCTACTCTGCTATTTTATTTATAAACAACATGCACCCACAGACGCCTGCACACATCTTATGAGGACTTGAGATGCACAACATTAGGTGTCCTGATCACCCCATATGGAATAGGAGAATAGAAACGTTACATCAGCAGCCCTACTGTCTGCCTGTAACCTGACACCTGCACTGCGAAAAACAAATGTTCTTTTGACAAACCTCAATTGGGAAAAGGATTTGAATATATTATTCTATTATATTAAATACTAGAAACAGTAAACCCGGTGCTTAATGCGTTATGGATCCAGGCACAGTGACGAGCTTTAAACCTGATGAACTTGCTCCTATCCAGGCCAGCTGAAGGAGCGGGGGCCCCTGTTGCGTAAGGATGTCCAGGCCTGGTC
Source organism: Hypomesus nipponensis (assembly GCF_054491055.1). NCBI lineage: Eukaryota > Metazoa > Chordata > Actinopteri > Osmeriformes > Osmeridae > Hypomesus > Hypomesus nipponensis. The sequence continues at coordinate 4,673,395 of NC_140375.1, forward strand.
TGGTCCGCTATCTCTCCGTTTCCTCTTCAAGCAGGGACTTTGTCTACCTTCACATGATCTCCCCATACTGTGTCCGCGGACACATACTCAATGACTACATTTTTTCTCTTCCTGAATTTGTGTGTGTTGCCCCGGGCGGAGACGGACCTTTGTTCAGTCAGGCAGGCAGAAGGTAACTGATTTACAGCATCCTAGGGAACTCTTGAGAACCCTTCACACACACAGCCCTCCCTTTCACAACGGGCCCTATAAATAGGGAGAAAGATGAGGAAAGGCCACAGGCTGTCTCACACACTCCAGGGGATGAACTCCCACACACACTCTCATACACGGTGCCACATGCACGCTATCGCACTCGCTCGTCAACATACAAACACACAAAAATGGGACACTTAGCCCACTTGCAATCATAGAGTGCTTTGATAAAGCATGCACCCAATGACCTTGTTGTGGTGGTAGTTTCAGCGTGAGTGTGTGTTGTGTACTACCTTGGACGAAGCATGTGGGGGGGGGGGGTGTTTGTGTCACTTTGTGTGTGGGTGTGTGTTTGCGACAGATAGACAGTGACCTTTTGTTTACGAGTCAGCCACGATGACGTCGGGCATTCTGTAACGCCCCCTTGAGGGCCCTGTTGTTGGTCAGTCCATAATGTTTGTGTTGGCCTGCATTCCTGGGCCATGTGAGCGTGCTCCCCCAGGCTAGACCTATCTGTGTGTGTGTGTGTGTGAGCCTTCCTCAGCGACAACCTAACTCGCTCACGTTGAGCAAGCACGCCTGCATACGTTCACAAACTCTACCCTGTGGATATCCGAAATCGACAGTTGTTTCATCCCTCTTGTTTTGGAATGTCCTACTTCCTTTATCCCCTTCCTTCGTGATAAGCGAGCCAAATGTGATTTGAAAGGTGGAAGTGATGTCATCAAAGGTTCTACGATGCGCCTCTGGCCTGCAGAGGAAATGAAAGGAGATGAGTTCATGAAAATCCTCCAGTCTTCGACCCAGAAAGCTGTCCTCGTTGAAGGCCCCAGTACCTATTGTTTCAACTGTGTTAACGCTCCACCATTATGTTATTGACTTGAGAGAGAGAGGTGCGGCTAACCCAGGTACAAAAAGAACTAAAAAAACATGGCCTTTTGTCAAGATTAGGTCATTAACCCTCAGGAGGCACTTTTACAATACAGCCCCAGGGTCCTAAAACCCAGCTTCCATTGTTGTTGATGCCTCCAGCCAGGAGCAGTTAGTTGCCCCACTGGGGCAGTAAGTGTTGTGAGGAGGAGGGGGTGGGTAATTGATTCTCCGGGCATGCGTTTAGGTGAGACTGTCACACTGGAAAGGGCTGTGAGTTTTTTTCACAACTCAAAACAACTCTTTGAGATGAATTGTCTTTGGTTAGCGTTGACGGTGAGACTGTTTAGCGGCGTTCAGGATACAGCCATCTTATCAGCAGCTCTTGGACTGACGATGCGGTCCTTGGTGATTTGAGAATCCTTCATTCCTCGCATTCCACAATAAGAGGATGGGTGGAGGAGTGGAAGGGGTGTGTGTGTGTGTGTGTTTTGGACTAAATGTGTGTGATGGGAGACTGAAAACGGGGGTTTTGTGTGGGCCGGGAGAGGGAGGTTGGGAGAGAGGTTGAAAAAGGGAGAAGGAGAGAGGCATGGAGGCCCCAAGCCAGACTCTGTAGTGTTTGTACAGTGAAAAGGGTGGGACAGTTTGGGAGGCCAAAGCTGGTAGATTTCAGAGGGTGATTCTGCAGGTATGTGTGTTTGTATGTTGATTGTACTTGTACTCTCCATACTAGGTGGAGTGTTGGGCGGGCGGGCCGGGGGGGGGGGGGGGGGGGTGTCAGTGTCTGCGTAAGCTTGTACGCTCCTAGCTCTCATAGCCTGCGTCACTAGCCCCTACATTGTGCATTGTGAATGTCCGGCTAGCATTGTTCGGCTAGCTAGCGCCACAAGCCTGCAAGCGTTTGCCTTCAATGAAGAGGCCTATGTTTTTTTTAGCCTGTGGATCACGCTCTACAAACAAGGGTGCTTTTCTGTGGCACTAGGCAGCTTAGACGTCCCTGGAATTCCAGTAATATCGCTCTCCCTCTCTTTCCTCGTATGTGGAGCAGTGCTCTATTGCTCAGAAGGATCAATACCGCCAGGCATGATGTGGGAATGTCCACAGTCAAGCAGCTTCAGTGTCACCCAGCGTTAGCTTAGCAACACACAATTAGCATAGCTATTGGCTAGGTACTCAAAGGAACTTTTGACCAGTACGCTAACAGGGAAAAATCCCTAGATGTGCGTGCGTGCACATGTTTAGGGAGGGGAAATGTAACGAGACGCGCGCACTCGCACACACATACGGATGCTGGTTGGTCATGTGATAGCCTCTTCTGTGATAAGCACAGCTGCAATGAATCCATCCAGTCAGTTAAACATTGACTCTCCAGACTAAAGATCTTATCATGATGTTCAACAGCCAGACAGTTCCTGGAACAAGCATGAATGGGTGGCACTCATTGTCGTTTGTGTGTGTGTGTGTGTGTGTGTGTGTGTGTGTGTGTGTGTGTGTTTCTGTCTGTGTCTGTCATTTGTCATGTGGTAATGACTGTTTGGGGAACAGATTTTGGTGTGTGATGCTAGTGTGTCTTTTCAGAGGCTGTTTGAAATCTTCTCTTCATACTTCAGACTTAAAATACACACTATCGATAATCAATACGGTTAAATTGATACTGATCAGTGTTTTTATGGAGTCATGGTTTTCAAGAATCCCCATACTTTCTTGGACCAAGAAATATGCAGCAGTACCATAGAAGAAGCAGGTAAGTTGTTTAATAAAACATCCCACTGCAAGGAATTCTGGGATGAAGGCAGATGTGTCGTGTCACAGTTGTCTGGACTGGAGAGATGATCTGTCACGTCTGGTGGAAACATAAGTATTTAGTTTGAAACCTAGTAGACAACCTTCTACTTACCCACAAAATGCCTATTATATAAGTTGTAGTATAGCTTTGTTAATGTAATTCACACACACACACACACACACATTGTTTTTCTTTGGCCATAAGGTCACGCCCTTGTAAACAAGATCAGGAACATCTCGACCTATGGGGAAAACGCAGGAAGTCTCTAACACTCAGTCTTGGACCTTGAGGTTTTAGGGCTGCATCTCTACAGGTCTTCCTCGATTATTGAAGCCTCCTTAACATCCCTGTCTTCCATCTTCGACGAGTGCAGATGTGAAAACAATGAGTGCGTGCGGTAAACGGTACCGAAGCTTGTCGGATGCGCAACAGTAGCCCCAAAGAGCTTTGTCTGGTTTAAGTGGCCTAAAAAGTGGCCTGGGCTGTAGATAAGTGGACGAGGCTCGAGTTCCATGCCATCTGTTGCTGAGAACTCACAACATCCATTAGTGGATATTTGCTGAACTTGAATGAATACATGGGAATCACTGTTAGAAGGCCGTTCTGTGTGATCTACTCCAAAGGATCGCACCGTACACAACATCATCTCTTAGCCCCTTCTATTTCTCATGCATTCCTCTTGAATGTTTTGGCACGCGAGCGAGCAGTGGTATTCGGTCCAATACCCTCAGACCTCTGTGTTATGTGATACCGTTTTATGCAATTGGCATTTCTATTCTGGGATAAGTGTGTTGGTGCTGGATGTTGATGCGTTGCTTTGAGGGATGTTCTCTAGCCTCAGCAATGTTTTCAAATGTGACATGGACTGAACGCAAGCAGGAGAGAGACCGGGAGGGTAGGTGAGGGAGGGAGGGAGGCCGGGCTGAAAGAGGGAGAGCGTGAGGTGTTGATGAGAGAGGAAGACAAGAGAGATGGAGGACTGGAGAGGGAGGGGGAGAGTCACTGTGAAGTACTGAATGCACTCTGATGCACTTAGTCACACACGTACAGAGCACAAGTCCCCCCAATCTCTCTCTTTCTACTCAGACACTTCCACACCTCCTTCACTCACTCCCTCTTATACCTCTCTCTTTCTCACACGCACACGCACACACACACACACACACCTGACAGACTTCCTCCTCCTCTGTCCACAGATGCAGTGTCCCTTCAGCACCCCAGACTCTCCCATCATGCAGCAGAGCCACGGGAAATAAGAGACTCCAGGAGAGAACAAGTAAGGTGTGTGTGTGTGTGTGTGTGTGCTGGAATGTGGTAGGGTAGTGTCCTGACAGGTGGGGAATGTTGGAATCCTGCATGGCGTTTCCAGGGAAGGCAGGGCTATGCTCCTTCTCCAGGGCCCAGTGCCAGCTGTCTGGGCCTCAACCTCACACTGCTCTGTAGATCCAGCTTGGCTGGTCTGGCTTAGACCCAGTCTGGCCTGGCTTAGACCCAGTCTGGCCTGGCTTACACCCAGTCTGGTCTGGCTTACACCCAGTCTGGCCTGGCTTACACCCAGTCTGGCCTGGCTTAGACCCAGTCTGGCCTGGCTTAGACCCAGTCTGGCCTGGCTTAGACCCAGTCTGGCCTGGCTTAGACCCAGTCTGGCCTGGCTTAGACCCAGTCTGGCCTGGCTTAGACCCAGTCTGGCTAACAACACTGGACTTTAACAACCTTACTACCCTCAGTTTATAGGCTGGTCTTTGATTCGTTTATAGCAGGAGAGAGAGAGAGAAAGTGTGTGTGTGTGTGCGTGTACACAATGTTCATAGGGGTGCTTGTTGTGCCCACAGACAGGATGTTCCACGCACACTCTGTTTCACGAAATGTAAATGTGTGAAATGTACTGTACCTTAGTGACATGTACTGTACCTTAGTGAAATGTACTGTACCTTAGTGAAATGTACTGTACCTTAGTGAAATGTACTGTACCTTAGTGAAACGTACTGTACCTTAGGTAGGGTTTGTATCTACACTGTGTGTGTCTCCGGTGTGTCTGTAAGCAGGTGCAAATGGATAGGAGTCTTGGCAGCTGTTCACTCCACCCCCCCCTCCCACACACACATACACATTCCAGCTGCAACCAGGTACCTGGGCCTGAAATCTGTCACTTTGTAGCATAGCAGCCTTCTAGCCTTTTGTCACTCAATACCATCTGCCAATAAAGCTCGAGCCAGCTAGCCCCCCCCCCCCCCCAATCGGCCCCAACTGTCATTTGGATTAATGTGGAGAACCAGCCTGATCCAGTTATCTTCACTCTGTCACTCGGCCCTGTCTCTTTGATCAGGAGGCTCGTTCCAACTCATCCGGCATCACCGCCGAGCGCACAATCTTGATGACGTTCCAAGCGGCTCGCCGAGTACCTTCCCTTTCCAGCCGAGCGTAAAAACCAATGTGCAACGGTGCCGCCAGTGCCGCTCGTTCCCAGAACGGCGTCTCAGCAACGCAGCAGCTGAACGTAGATTTGCTGAAACATGGGGGGGGGGGGGGGGTGGTGGAGAGTTAGGGTTTTTGTTTTTGTACTTTTTATTTTTTTATGGAAAACGTTGGCAAATTGGCGTGCCAGCCAACCTTCTTACGCACACAATCCTAGGAAACCCTGCCCGAATGGCCTATTCTTATTACTTTGTGTAATGCTCTCTGGAAGACAGCCTCCACATTGTAGTGGATGGAAGGCTAGCCTGCACTGTATGGACGAGCAGTCTTCAGTTGACTATATATAGTCCTAGTGTAGAGATGGCTGTCTGACACATTCAATTGAATAATAGTGAGGCTACACATTCAGCTATGTCACCAATGAAGGAACATTGTGGTTAAACTATATATAGTGTGCCAATATTGCTGGTATTATTCAATGATTTTCTTTGAGTTCTTTCATGCAAAATTATTTTTGACCACTTCCTGTGAGATGGTGCACTTGGTTCACTGAATGATGAGGGAGGGAGGGAGGGAGGGAGGGAGGGAGGGAGGGAGGGAGGGAGGGAGGGAGGGAGGGAGGGAGGGACCGCCCGCCATGGATGAGTATCACTTACTAGAACACAGTATCCCTGGCAATCAATGCTCCTGGGCATTATGAGGCCTTAGTGTGAGAAGAAGACTGGAGCCAAACCATCTCCCCATTACTGGAGCAGTGAGTTTCTCGTGTGTGTGTGTGTGTGTGAGAGTGAGTGCACGTTCCTTTGAGTTGACAATGCGTGTGCGCACTGTACACGTGTTTGTGAGTGTGTCTCGTTGCGCCACACGCGCGGCAGCTCAATGTTATTTATATCCCGTGGTTCCGGTTGCTGTCCGCTGCGCTCGGTCCACCGTCCTCCTCTGCTCCTCTCCTCCTCGGCTCCTCTCCTCCTCTGCTCGTATCCTCCTCTCCTCCTCTCTCGGTAGTCGTGAGGGGGACTGATATGTGAGGATGGGTAACTGGTGCAGTGTGCCTCAGCGCAGGTGGTGACCAGAGGAAGATGCGCGGAAGAATCGGGAGAGGATAGAAGGGAAGTTGAGTTTAACAAGGGGTTAATATGTCCAACATCACAATGTCAGGAGCAGCGTGACTGAACACTGAGGTACACACACACACTTCTCTCTTGGCTGAGAAACTGATTCTCTGTGGGCTAATATAGCCACCAATGACTTCCTTCCTTCGTATATAGAACTTGACCAGAGGTTGAGGTGCTCGCTGAGTGAAAACTTACATTTCCAAGCAGAAAATTAATCTGTACATCTCATTCGGGAAACGTCGTCGGCGTTGGGGAAAACCTGCGAGGGTTTGGGAATGGACTGTGTTGGGTAAAAGGTTGTGACAGAGTGGCGAGAACAAGCCTCTTGACATCCGATCGTTAAGGAACAACCGCCTGAGGCCCTCTCTGACATCAGAAGACTCGCCGCCTATTGTCGTCGCCTCTCACCCCCCGTCACAGTTTCCACGTTTACTCAGCACAACCAACTTCCTCAATGTACTGAGTTCTTTTCGCAAAGAGTGCGCGTGTGTGTGACTGAACAAAGACGTCTCCTTGGCGTGAGAGAGATGCTGTTGCGGCAGCAGGACAGGACCAGACCCAGCAGCCCGTGGCTGTACTCTGACAGAGCTGTGAGCACCATCACTAGGGAGAAAGGGATGGGCCGTTCTACTCCAGACATCCAGTAGCTTATCGCCGATTTGGGAAAGAGGCGGAGGAATCGATGGGGGTGGGGGTAGAGAAGAGTAGGCCGTGGAAATGATACCCTTTGTTTGTTTTGACACTTTATCTTTTCTTTAATTCATGGGATCTGATTAGACTTGACTGCTTTGCATTTGTGGTTTTTCCTTAGAAAGTGTGTGTGTGTGTGTGTGTGTGTGTAGGGGGAGGTGGCTTTGAATAATGATGAGGAAAAGATAAGAAAATGTGAGCTTCTGTAGAACCAGTCGTTCTTCTGGTAATATCCTAAACAATTAATACTAAAGGGAGTTCACAGCAACTTTGTTGAACCACTCTACCACTTGTTCCCTCATCAGCAGTGTGCAGTGTGTGTGTGTGTGTGTGTCTTGGAAAAGTCTGAAAAGTTGAAAGTCTTGGAAAGGTCCATGTCCACCAACTAGACCACAGACGTGTGTGTGTGTGTGTGTGTGTTTGAGCGCATGTGACCTAAACTTGTTTAACCTCTGTGCCCCCCTTGGCAGCTCCCTCTGCCAAGCTGTTGTCTCTGAGCAGGAGGGCGGGGGGGGGGGGGGGGGGGGTTAGGGGCAGGGAGGGCAACTGGGATGATGGGGGGGGCGGGGGGGGGGGGGGGGCGTACGGGTGATACAAGGGTAGTGTTTGTGCTGGGCACGGGACTGTCCTCACTGACACCAGCGACAAGACACACACACAGAGCCACCGAGCTGGGCTGGGACAGAAGTCTATTGTGGAGGCCCAGCCCAGCAGCACACTCATGCATTGTAGCGCCTCTCTCTCTCTCTCTCTCTCTCTCTCTCTCTCTCTCTCTCTCTCTCTCTCTCTCTCTCTCTCTCTCTCTCTCTCTCTCTCTCTCTCTCTCTCTCTCTCTCTCTCTCTCTCTCTCTCTCTCTCTCTCTCTCTCTCTCTCTCTCTCTCTCTCTCTCTCTCTCTCTCTCTCTCTCTCTCTCTCTCTCTCTCTCTCTCTCTCTCTCTCTCTCTCTCTCTCTCTCTCTCTCTCTCTCTCTCTCTCTCTCTCTCTCTCTCTCTCTCTCTCTCTCTCTCTCTCTCTCTCTCTCTCTCTCTCTCTCTCTCTCTCTCTCTCTCTCTCTCTCTCTCTCTCTCTCTCATACTCAGTTTCATCCTGCCTTCCATCCCTTTCTCTCTCCTTTTTACTCGTGTTTTTGCCGTTTTCTTTGAAACTGTTTGTAGGATTCTCGAGAAGATCCATTCCTGCTCTGCTTCTCCTCCTTCACCCCCCCCCCCTCCTCCTCCTCTTACAGGGGAGGTGTGAAAAGTGGGACTGACTATGTCATGGAGACTTCCTTGCTAAATTGGTGTGTGTGTTTGTGCAGGTGTGTCGCCATGTATGTGTGTGTGCATTTCTTTTATGACTGTGAAATGAATCAGATCCCATGGAACATCAGATCGGCACATCTGACTCACCCGCTGTCAATCTCTCTCACACACACACACACACACACACACAACCCCCCCGACAAGTACACACAAAATCCTACACACACTCATAATAGGACTTCAATAGAACATGAACTCAATCCCCCCATTTTACATGGACATAATATGGTGACATCTTATTAAAGGCACAGACACATTTGATGTTGGATTTAATACTTTCTCTCCATCTGTCTCTCTCTCGTATTTGCAGCTGTAGCCACATTCTTCTCCATATTTGTTTGTTTCAACTGATCCACTTCTGAATCACACCACACTGAAAGATTCACAGAGTGCATTAGCACGCACAGCAGAGGTATTTGTAACCGAAGACGCCCCTCCGTCAAACATCACCGTGTACTCAACTCTCTCTCTCTCTCTCTCACACACTTTCTCCACTTATCTCATTCCCTATCTTGCCATTCTCCCCTGCTGGATCCAGCTTTACGTCACTGTTTCCCTTTTAACGGCCCTCTTACTTCTTGTCAGTCACGCTCCGAGCGAAAGAGAGTGCTCCTTCCTGCTTATCTCTCTCTCCCTCTCTCCCACCTATCTCATCCGTGTCCTCGAGGACCCAGGATGGGGAGTCTCTCTCTCTCTCTCTGTCTCCCTGTCTCTGTCTCTCTTTGTCTCTGCGTCTCTCTCTCTGTCTCCCTGTCTCTGTGGTTCTCTCTCTCCCTCCCTCTTTCCCTGCTCACAGGACCTGCTTCTCCATTCCTGATCTCTAAAATGTCACAATTTTCAACAGTTTCATTTCTCAACACAATGTTGACGCAGTCCAGACGCAGACACGTGGGCCGTTCAGAAATACGACGTACCGGAGAACGACTCGCTCATACACTCAGTGGCGCGTTGTGCTGCGACGTCGGTGTGACTGTGTGTCTCTGGGCTGCGGACAGAGAGAACTCCCAGATATCACACTGCTCCTTTCCCACAGTCGCTCCTTCTGTTGTTTCATCCTTCCTGTCCAAACACCCATCCGTGTCTGTCCTGTACGCAGCCCTCTGTCCTGTACACAGCCCTCTGTCCTGTACACAGCCCTCTGTCCTGTACACAGCCCTCTGTCCTGTACACGGCCCTCTGTCCTGTACACGGCCCTCTGTCCTGTACACAGCCCTCTGTCCTGTACACAGCGCTGTCCTGTACGGCCCTCTGTCCTGTACACAGCCCTCTGTCCTGTACACGGCCCTCTGTCCTGTACGGCCCTCTGTCCTGTACACAGCCCTCTGTCCTGTACACAGCGCTGTCCTGTACAGCTCTGTCCTGTACACAGCCCTCTGTCCTGTACACAGCGCTGTCCTGTACGGCCCTCTGTCCTGTACACAGCCCTCTGTCCTGTACACAGCCCTCTGTCCTGTACACGGCCCTCTGTCCTGTACACGGCCCTCTGTCCTGTACACAGCGCTGTCCTGTACGGCCCTCTGTCCTGTACACAGCCCTCTGTCCTGTACACAGCACTGTCCTGTACGGCCCTCTGTCCTGTACACAGCCCTCTGTCCTGTACACAGCGCTGTCCTGTACGGCCCTCTGTCCTGTACACAGCCCTCTGTCCTGTACACAGCCCTCTGTCCTGTACACAGCCCTCTGTCCTGTACGGCCCTCTGTCCTGTACACAGCCCTCTGTCCTGTACACAGCCCTCTGTCCTGTACACAGCCCTCTGTCCTGTACGGCCCTCTGTCCTGTACACAGCCCTCTGTCCTGTACACGGCCCTCTGTCCTGTACACGGCCCTCTGTCCTGTACACGGCCCTCTGTCCTGTACACGGCCCTCTGTCCTGTACACGGCCCTCTGTCCTGTACACGGCCCTCTGTCCTGTACACGGCCCTCTGTCCTGTACACAGCCCTCTGTCCTGTACGGCCCTCTGTCCTGTACACAGCCCTCTGTCCTGTACACGGCCCTCTGTCCTGTACACGGCCCTCTGTCCTGTACGGCCCTCTGTCCTGTACACAGCCCTCTGTCCTGTACGGCCCTCTGTCCTGTACACGGCCCTCTGTCCTGTACACGGCCCTCTGTCCTGTACACAGCCCTCTGTCCTGTACACAGCCCTCTGTCCTGTACACAGCCCTCTGTCCTGTGCGGCCCTCTCATGCCTTCCCACCACGTCATTTTATACCCCACCATGTACACTTGCCTCACACATGTCCTTCAGTGTCAAGGTAGAAATGACCTTATCACTTGATGTCAAATAGATTGATTTCAAGTAAGAGTACTCGCTATCGCAATGTAAGGAATCCGATTATTCTCACCATCAGCATGTACAGTCTGCAGACAGCCGTTCTTACCAGTAAGAAGTGTAGGGATTGACAGAACTTGCTGGTTCATTTGAATGAGTTTGTTCTGTTGTCTGTCAACAGTTCATGACACTCCTTTTAGACAGTTATGTATTTTTTTTGACCAAATGAAATGAAATGAAAAATGAAACCAAATGAAATCCCTTACAGGCCAATGGATGCCTCTCCCGCTCACTCTCATGACTTTGTTGTCACATTTCATTCATGTTTCGTTTTTTAAGGGGGGATTCAAGACAAGGATCGTCTAGTCGTGTATTTGAATGGTGTTCAAGACCAGACCTTTAGCGTGCACCTTCCTCCTCATGGTCTCAGAGGAGTGCCGCAGTAGCAGGGTCCTCAGGCGGGCCGGGCCTCCGCCACGGGGAAAGAACATGGATGTCACAATAACGTGTTTGTGACTTCAGAGCGGGTGTTATATTTTGATGATGCCCTATCTAGTGGATAGACAGTACTTTATGAGCCAGGAATCTGAATGGTCTGGAGGGAGGGGGGTTGGGGGGGGGGTGGGGGGTTGTTTTATGAGGTCACAGTAAAGGCTGAAGATGTCTGACTGAGGTGTCAAAATAGGATCCTTATGTCAGAATCAGTGCTCCCTTTATTATGTCACAGTTGGGTGTTGAGATACATACTGTTTGTAGTGTCACTATAGCACTATAAACTGTACCCCTATATATAGTGTCCTGGATGCAGGATGCACTCATTCAGATTTATAAATCAGTGAGACCTTCATTGGCATCACAGTACCCATTTTGCGGACCCTTTTTTTCAAAGCAAGGTACAAGTGGTGCATGAAGGAAGGCCAGCAGTGCAAAGTCCCACCAAGGCAGCGGGCAGGAGGAAGTTCCCGTCTGTGATGTCACCATAGCTGCATTATGAGGTCACATTACGTGTGTGTGTGTGTGCTTCCATCCCTCCATGTAATATCATAAGTGGGGCTAAGAGGATTGGCTCTGGCTGCTTGTAACTCAGCCTGTGCGGCTTACGGCTCTTTGACTTACAGTAGGGAGGAGGGGGGGGGGGGGAGGGGTGGTGTTGATAAGGTCAAAGAAATGGGAGGGAAAGGAGAGGATGTTGGGAGACTTGAGACGTTAGGTGGGGAGAGGGGGTGGAGTTGAAGTTTGAGACCTTCACTAGAGAAGCGAGGAGGGAGAGGCAGAGAACGAGGCAAGAGAGAGGGAGAAAGGGAGGCAGTGCAGATGAGGTCATCCAATTGCTTGCGCTGGATTTATGCCACTCCCCCCCCCCCCCAAGTCTTTTGACGTTGACCTGCGCTCGGGCGCAATGCAAGCAGTCGCCTGTGCTCATGTGGTCTCTGATACAGCACTACGCTGGATACAGGGCTCAGTGTTTCACTAGGGTGCTTGCGGTGAAGGTACCACACCTTTAGAATGAATGAAAACACTACTGTTCATTGTGTAATGCAGTTCCATCCTCTCGATTGCATCACTTCCTGTTTCAAGATCAGTCTCCCCTGTGTGTATTCTGCCGTGGAAGGCTTTCAGAATCAAGGAGGATGTGACGGATCCTCTCTCACACACACACACACACACTTACTAGCACTTCACACACACCTGTCAAGTCACAACAGAGACGGTGAGTCAGAGTTTTCAAGATCTCTGCTGTCGAGTCCGTGTTTACCCTGCAATCTACTCTGCTGTTCCAAACATCCCCCACCTACCACTTGCACACACACACACACACACACACGTCATCTGACCAACACAGACACAAACACTACTTAGCTCTCTGTGAAGTAGAAACACACCCTTGTGGATGCCACCTGCCAGCTCAAAGGCCTTTCTGCCTCTCACTCACTCACTCACTCTGCATATGGTACCACACATGGACGCCCCTGTGGAGATCAATCATGGATCAATGTGGGCCACACTCACACTCACGCACACAATTCCCTGAAAGTAGAACCATACACTCAGCTAGCCGAAAGAGCTGACTCATGTTTCTGGTTGGATGTTGAGTGTGTGCGTGTGAACTCTTTCACACTTCTACTGTATTTATAGCAGAATGTGAAGGCGCGAGGGGGAGGGGGAGAGGGAGGATAGGGGAAGGGTGGGTGGGTGGGTGTAAACGGGGTGGGTGAGGGTTGAATCCCTTTTTTAATGTTATTTTTAGAGGGAAAAACTGTCATAGGGTCCTTAGTCACAAAGTATAACCTCACACAAACACACACACACACGCGTCCCATTGTACAGAAAAGTAAGGGGCTTCACTGTGTGTGTGTGTGTGTGTGTGTGTGTGTGAGAGAGGGGCCTGTCAGAAGGTCTGTCGCTTGGGGGAAGCAAAATGCATTTGGGCACAAAAGCTTCGGAGATGTCTCCCGGCTTGCTGAAAATCACAGTTACCATGGAAACAGTCTCCTCTTCCCCAATTCACTGGCCATAACTGTCACATTCATAAAAAAAAAAGAAATAAATCAAAGTATAATCATTGTCAGGGGAATGGGTGTTCAAATGTATCTACAAAGTATTGATGTTGGGTGTGTGTGAGTTTGGGAACTCATTTGGATGTGCCAGACTCCTGAGAACCTTGGGATGGTCCTCCAGCTGAAGGGACAAGTCCCTCTCCCCCTCTGCAATTTACACTCAGCACTACACTGGTACCCAAACTGCCGTGTTTACTTAGGAGGACAACAGTTCCTGGGGCCCAGTGCAGTTCCCCAGTATGTTCCCCAAGGTAAGCACGTTTTGGATTAGAAGCAGAGGATTCATTGTGTTGGTCCTGAAATGTAAAAATAATTTGTCCGATTTTTTTTTTTAGGTCAATTATATTTTGATGGTGGCCAGCAGGAAGTGTAGTCGTAGTCTACATGCAGACATGATGACCTCATCAGATCTCTCCCTTTTGTCGGATCTTCCTGTTAAACCCAGCATGGCTATGTACTTACACTCACTGTATGTAACACTGTGTCCTGTTACCTGGGGGTTACTGGATGTGACGTGGGATTAAATGTTTCACTGGATCTCCTTTCCAGAAGTTTCCCAGTGAAAGAGCACACTGTCGGCCTGCGTATCTAGACACACCCTCCCGTCGCTGGCCGTGTCTCTTGGAGAGCATCCGAGAGGTCCCCGCTGACGCGGTCCCACCTGCACCCTCCCCTTTAGCCTTCGCTTGTCCTCTGTCCTCCCACCAGCCCCTCCCCCTCCCCCGGCTGTGAAACCTGACCCAGCAGCAGCCCTCTGGCTCCCTGCCCCTGTGCCCCCCCTCACCCTGCTCACCTGGGTGAAGGTCTGCGCAACTCCGGGCGAGTCACTCTGCGACAAAAACAAAACATTGCTTTGTCTTAGCAGGGAGAAGACTAGACACTGTGCGTGCGTGCGTGCGTGTGTGTGTACTGCCGATCATTGTCTTGAGATGGGCAGGGCCTCCGCCCTGTCAGGCTGACACTCCGGGGCTCACGTTTCCTTTCATGTGGGCTCTGTGGCTCGGCCCACAATGGCTGCACAGGCCGGGCTTCGTCAGCACGTCTGACAGGGGGCTCATCCGGGACAATCCATCTGTCACACCCTGTCTGCTTCTTAGCTGTGTGTGTGTGTGTGTGTGTTTACTGGGGTGTGAATGCACCCATTGGAAGACACTCGAGAGCCTATGTGACCATGCCTGAGTCCAAAGTGTGTGTGTGTGTGTGTATGAGGGCCTCCCTCAGGGCCTCCCTGTCCCTTTAAGAGGGCGTCGTCCATAGGAATCGCCCGCCTTCGAGTCGTTCTCATTTGCATCGTTGATGATGTTCTGTAGCCGAGATGGTGGCCCCTTATGGCCGCAGCACTGCCACGATCCAGGCCCATTAAAAGTCGAATCTACAGTTACCTCAGCCATTTAACATAGACGCAGGTTGAGTTGGTTTGGATGTCGAAAGGCCTGGTAATATTCAGCCAAAATGGAGTGTGACTTGTGGTGCGGTGGGCACTTAACACACATGCTCTCCAGGAGAGGGGAGTTCCCGAGGAGTTTATTAGGCGTTGTGGTGAGATGGAGGCCAGCATGGAAACCAGCCTGTGGTCATTTCAGCAAAGCAGCTGGAGCACTTTAGCACTTTGCTCTGAAGCTTACTGGCAATGTGTGTGTGTGTGTGCGCATGCTTGTGTGTGTGTTTGTGTACATCATTTGCATGCAGCCATATACAGTATGTGTACGTAACTGACTAATGAGGGTCACTGTAGTGCTGGGGGAGTGGTGTGTGTGGAATTGATTTCATGGGGATCAACAGTCCCGGAATCACTACCTTTACTAGGCACATCTTACCAACCGGACGTTTTGCTTTCAGATCTATATTGACACACCGGAGGGATTTCGAATCGTGGTCTAAATTGACCTCCTCACCAGGTGTGGTTTGATATTTGTCTTGACAACGACCGGGGGTGGGGGGGTGGGGGGGGCATGGGGTTAGCAGGTTGTCACTGGTGAGGGAAGAGTGGGATGGAGGGGAGAGGCTGACCTTTTGTTCTGCTGTTTGCTTAGTGGGCATTCCTGTGAGAGCTGGCGTCCACCCAGGAACAGCCGCCGGCAGCCTCACATGGGGAGCTCCCTCTGTAGGGGAAGACGGGGTACTGCACCCCCCTAAGGCCTTACCAAGAGGACCTTACCAGGGGGAACCTATCACTCTCTTCCATCGCTCTGGGTTGAACTACGGCAACGACAGTGGTTAAACTACAACTATGGCTGCATATTCACTGTGTCCCCCCCCCCCTGTCTGTCCCCTCCCCAGCTCCTTATGGTCAGGCTGGCTGGTTCTTCCTGCCATGCCTCCCGCCATGACCGACCTCCTGGACATGTGGGCGGCCCACTCCCAGCTGGCGTCGTCCGGAGAGGACCTGGTCACTGTCGACTTCCTGCTGCCCACCGGCATCTACATCCAGATGGGCGTGCCACGCGAGGCCACCATCCAACACATCAAACTGGTACGGAGAGTCAAATCCCATTTATTTGTGTAGCCCTTTTTACACGCAAGCATTGAGTGTGTGTGTGCGCGTGTGTGCATGTCTGTGGGTGGGGGGTGCTGGTCATGAATGTTTTTTGTGACCATGTGTCACGCTGCGAAATGTGGAGCCGGATGTCTGGTTGAACACTTTCTTTTTTTTTTTTTTTTGCTACTTTCATATCAGAGATGGCAATCTCAGTGGCCTTTGGCGCGTGGCTTTCACTCCAAGTCTAAAAATGAGAATGAATGAATAAAAACTCCTCGTTCTCCGCAACGAGCAGACTGCCGGCTCCGGGCGCCGTCTGAGAGCCCCACACCCGCGCGGCGGCTGCTGCTCCCAGGGCAGCCTGTTCTAGGCTGGGGAGGCTGCTCCTCCAAGCCCTCGCCGACACCCAAAGAGCTGCTGACGTCACGCTCGGTCGCCCTGGGGTGGGGTGGTGAACGTTTGCAGCAGCGTGGCGTCGCTCCGTGGTGATTGGCGGCTTCGGCGTGGCAATGCTCCGTGGTGATTGGCCCGGAGCTTTGGGGAGGTGTCCCCGGCCGTGTCTTGTTAGTGTTCTGGACAGGCAGGCTGCGCTCTCTGGGGAGTTCACCTGCTCTGCCGAGGGACACACCTTCCATCTTCCCTCTCCTTTTGTTTTTCTTGCTTTGGTTTTCCCCTGCAGACTCCAATTCTGCCCGACACACACACACACCGTTTTTCTCAGACTGCCTTTGTGGTCCGGTGCCTGCCGTCGTCTTGACCCCTCTTTCCGGCCCTCTGGGTGTGAAAGTCTTCCCTAAGAGGCCTTCTCCCAGAGAGCAGTTGGCCGGCAGATTCAGCGTTCTGGCACGTATCGAGGGGAGCTCTCGGATTCACAGAAGTGTTTGTCTCTCCGTCTGCGAGCCGGGAGCAGAGAAGCACACTGAGCCACTGACTTAGAACCGGAGGCTGTCGCACATTGTGCACATTTTTTCTTTTCTTTTTTCCTCTTCTTTCTTTTCCTTAAGTGTGCTTCGGCAGGTCCCCAGGGCCGGGGAGCGGAGGGGTAGAGGCAGGTGTTGTGAAAGACGGTGGGGTGCCAAATTGATGGGAGAATGACGTCAAAGGAGGAGGATGGGGGGGGGGCAGAAAGAGGGGGAGATATGGGAGAAGATAGGGTGGGGGGGAGATTTGGGCCAAATGATTTGAAGTGGAGGGTAAGAGAAGGAGCAGAACGGCCAATATGGCCCCCACAAGACACACTGCCTCACTTTCTGCCACTGCCCCTTCTGACGTGTGAGGATGTCTTGATGTTGGGTTATGTTGCTGTAGATCATGGGATGGATGGGACAAGGAAGACGCCTCCAGCTCCCACACACACACACACACACACACACATACAAATAGAAGACATCCCTGAAAGAACTGGTCTCACACCTTTCACTAAGAGGAAATTCAGTCTGACTTTCATTAGTAGTGGAGGGCATGTTGGGACCTGAACTCTGCTGCGATACGATTCTAGAGAAAGACTCTTCCAGAGTCAGGCACGAAACTGTGGGACAAAACACAGAGAAAACGGTTGGTTTATGATGTCATTCGATTGGAGAATGGGGAAACCGTTAATTCAAGGTAATCCTTGGGAATGGTTTGCCCTGGGCAAATAGTAAAGCAGTGTTATATGATCCGTGTCTTTCTCTTTTGAAAAGGACCGGTTGTGTTGATCTAGTCTGTACATCGGTTATGACAGACTTCCTAGTAAAGTGGAAGAGAAAAGTCGTCTCAAGGGTTCCACGATTCCAAGAAGAGAAATGCAAAATCCAGCATTCCCTGGAGGTGTTTTGCCTCGGTGAATCTCACACTGTGCCCTTGTCCTAACGGCCTTGGGAACTACTCTGGAACCGTGGAGAAAATGTATACATCATTATAATGCCAATCACCAGAGTAGAATGATTCAAGCCCTGTTTGGATGTCATTGAGTACAAGACAGAGGAATGCAAGGATGTGGATGCAGGATCAGAAGGTAGGGCCAGGCCATCATCTGGAGAGTTGCTGGGAGAACGTCCACATGCTTTCTTGGCGCAATCCTCTCAGGTCATTCCTAGTGCCCTCACTGGTTTTGACTTTGCCTCATCCCATGAAAAACGCATCAAAGTAAACTAAGCAATCCTCTCATGGTGTGACCAGTGCTTAGTTACACCCCGAGATGTTTGTTTCGTTACTTTGAGATGTTTTTTGATGTGTGTCTAGATGTTCCGTGCTGTACATCACGTTGCCTCTCCGAGGGCTTTCAGGTTTTGTCGCGGGTCCTCGTTGTCGCCAGGTTATTGTCCCATGTGACCAAGCCAGAAGTTGTGTAAAAGTAGAGTTGCGCTGGTTCCAATGAATCCAGTGACGCCACCCATAGGGATGACCACTCACCAGAAACGAATAATAAGTCTCTTCACCACTTACCCTGACCCCCTCTCCCCGCATACCTTACTTTGAGATCCCTGGGAGGTATGCATGAGGAAGATATTCAGTAAAAGGGCAAGAGCCTGTGGTGAATGAGCTGAATCAGCTAGCAAGTTTGTTGCCATAGTGTCCGATTCACCCTCATTTCAGTGATTTAGGATCCTGGGAAGCCCCTGCGGAGCGTTCTCCCTGCTCCGCGCACACCTGACTGTTCTGGATGGTTCTCTTCTCGACACCGTCTCTTCATCCTCCTCTTGCCTCACACGCAGAGAAACACACACAGCACACGGTGACAAACACCTTCCCGCCTCGCCCCGGTCATCGAGGCATGAGTCAGGCCAGCCAGGGGTTGGTGGTAGCATGATTCATGTGCCGATTAGCTTGTGGATCTGTCATCATGTCTCGACCTGGAAGGCATGCTGTTACATCACCGGCCCTTGTTGTTGACTCTGTATTCACCCTCCAATTGGTCACTTGCCACGTCATTACAGTCCCCTCTCGCACTGTGGCCCACAAGTCCCAGTCTGACCTACTTTCAAACCATGCCCCAGTTGGAACTGTAGTCCACTCTCACCCCATTGCCCACACGTCCCAGTAGCCACGGCAGTGCCGAGTGGTGTGTGTGTGACCGGGTTTCCAAACGAATCCCACTGGAGCATCTGCGAACGAAAGCAAGGCAAACGGCAGACGGGCGTCGATTCGCTGAGAACTTGGGCCGACGGTGATGTTTTAGGTGTGCGGATCAAGTGGAGTTGACTTTGTCCTTCTGTCTCTTATCTTGTTCCCTCACTGAGCCAAGACAAGCTGAGCCAAGCTGTGCTGGCCTGGCCTGCTTCACCCCGCACCACTATCCCACCCAGGCAACCAGCTGCTGTGTTGATTTAAGGGGCATTGTGAGAAGTGTTACGGGCCGGGAAGGGGGGGGGGTCATGTTGGGAAAGGTCGCGCAGACTCTTTCATGACGTCCGTTGTCCCGCGAGCTCCAGTTCGAAGGGTAGCTCGCGTCCTCTCTCTTTTCTCACCGTCTTTGTACGCTCCCCTCGCTCGCTCTCCCGTTCGCACGCACACACGCGCGCGCACACACACTCAACACCGTCTCTCTTCTTGTCGGCCCTTTTATGACGGGTTTAACAGCAAGCCGACGGGTGGCGTCAAAGCAGGACGTCTGCCCCCCCCCCCCCTCCCTCCTGACAGGACAATGAAACGTGTATTCCCTCCCCCTCCTCCCCCACAGCTCCTATGGAAGCAGGCCCAGACCTACCCCCTGTTCCCGTCGCTGGGGGAGATGGAGGGCCACATGTTCGAGTGCGTCAACCAGGCGGCGGTGCATGAGGAGCTGGAGGACGAGAGCCGGCGGCTGTGCGACGTGCGGCCCTTCCTGCCCGTGCTGCGGCTGGTGACGCGCAGCTGCGGCCGCGCCGAGCGCCTGCTGGACTCCAAGATCGGCGTGCTCATCGGCAAGGGTGAGGGGGCCCATCACACACACACACGTACGCCACTCATGCTCACCCACCTCCCCCCGGTCAATACCACGCCAACACAGACACACACGCTCTGTGTTCATCCCTGTACTCTTTCGGAGGGAAACGCATTGACCCTTGACCCTGGCTGGTCTGGCGAGAGGACTTCCTTTCCCTTTTGACACATGCACCCACACGCAATCTCAGCCACGCACGCTCGCGCTCCTTACCACTGTCACAACTACACGTGGGGCCCTCTAACCTGGGGCGCATCGGCAGACGTCTCCTGTCGTCAGTGAGTCATCTGCAGGGTCAGGTAAGAGCAGCATTAGGTTTGAAAAGGACTGAATCAAGCATTTGACGTCACTATGTTATGCATGAGGCCTGGGATGAGTGAAGGAGACACACACACACACACACACACAGAGACCATCACAATAGGAGGGCACCCCTGGGGGGATGATAAAGTGGTGAATACACACACACACACCCTTTGTCCTTTAGTCCCTGAGCATGTGGTGTGTAGGGCAGAGTTAGTGTGGGGGTCTGTGGAGGTCCTCCGGGCTGCTGTCCAAACAGAGCTCCTCCCCACTGACACCAGGCCGAGGCTCATCACAGCAGGCCAGCGCCACATCCAGACCCCCCCCACACACGCACACCACCACCACCACCACCACCGGCCCTCTCCCTCAGCTTTGGCCAGACAGGACCTTCACAGGCTTTCGTCAGCAAGCGCTGCTCATGGAGGGGGGGGGGGGGGGGGTCGCCGGGCGATGCCCCTGTTGGCGTCCTCGCCACACACACACACACAGACACACACACGTGCGCACACGGACATCCTCCCTCTCTGTTGCTAATGCAGTCCAGAGGCTGAGAGTCATATGAATGTTTAATGGTTTGAAATGTCAACATGCTGTTTGGATTAGCCAGACCACTAAGTGTCGGCGGCGCAAAGCCAACTCGCTCAATATCATCAGTCTGGGATTGAGTCCTGCCCTTACCCATAGCGTTGAACACTGTAGACTATAGATTAGCTTCAAGTCTAACAGTGTCTGTGGAGTGCTGGTTCTGCCTGAGTGGAGTGCGTATGGATGTAAACAGATTTGACTGGATGTTTGGCCCAGCAGGATCCCAAGGCCGTGGATCACCCAGGAAAGCTGTTTCCAGGTTCTATGTGTAAACAGGGGGGGATAAAAGGATTGTACAAACATGTCCTGAGAGGAAAAATGGAGTGCTCTAACGCCATACTAAAAAAGGAGTTCGAGCTCCCCCGACAGTGCCCTCGAAGGGTTAGGCACGTTTCTACTCGAGGCTACAGGTGCTACAGGGAGCGGCCCCGTGATGTCATGCTCTCTCCCCCCCCCCCCCCCCTCCCAGGCCTCCACGAGCTGGACGCCCTGCAGGACCAGGAGGTGAAGGACTTCCGCAGCAAGATGTTCCGCATCAGCGAGGAGAAGATGCAGCAGGTGCAGATGATGACCTGGAGCGAGTGGCTGCAGGCCTGCTTCTCACCCCAGCTGGAGCAGCACGGGGCCGGGGCCGGGGCCGGGGCCGGGGCCGGGGCCGGGGCTGGGGCTGGGGCCAACGGGCTCGGAGACAAGCAGCAAGCCGTCGACTCCGGCCTCAAAGTCACCATCCACTTTGACCAGTCCCAGGTAACTATGGGTGTTGTTCGACACACACACACACTCACATTAACACAAACAACTGCACGTACAGCAGCAGTGAAGCACGCTGAGACAAGCAGGTGACATTGTCAAACATGACTGCTTCAGTTCAGCCGCAGAGAGTCCGGGACGTGCGCGGCTCGCTACGTGTCCTGTGTTCTCTTCAGAGCAGCGCGTTTGCATGGACACGCGGTGCGTCTGCTGTGTGGAGCCGTGCCTCCAGCCAGGCCCTCACCCTGTTGGCATGCTGTCACTGGGAGGGGCTCCAGCCAGGCCCTCACCCTGTTGGCATGCTGTCACTGGGAGGGGGCTCATGTGACTGGCCTGTGCCACCGCCAGTCAGTGGGGCGCTAAGTAGGTCACCACCATCAGCACAGTTATGGCATTCTCACCAAACACACACACATACACGCATGGGTACGGATATAAAACGGACACACTAATACGCAGCGTGTACACACACACACACACGGTCACTATCTCCAGGGATTTGGTCGCCCCACTCACTTTTCCGTCTGTCCATCTCGTCTAGATCTGTTTACATCCGTCACACACCTGCGCGCGCACGCACACACACACACACACACACACCAATGAGGCCATCTGACGTCTCTCTGCTGAAGGGGTCATTGGCCGGAAGTGTATTCAAGACCACAGACACAATAAGCCCACACATGAAGCACAGGAAGCAAGGTTTTTAGGGCCGTTTTAGAGCCAGAGTTTCCTTCACCCAATTGTGTTAGTTGGGTAGGTTATTTTTAGTCATGAATCACATAATGGTTTCAGGGGTGCTGGCATTTGTATGGTGTAGAGCATGCTAAGTTTGTCCTAATACACTGTATCACCTTACACTGTCTGCAGTTGTGCAGAGATATCAACTGTACAGTTGTCTAAAGGTTCCTGTAAGCCGTGTGAAAAATTCTTCGAGCCTGTTTGCTCGTTTGTACGAGGCCCTAGCTGACAGGTGAACTCTGAGAGCATGCTGGGAGATGTAGGCCGAGCGGGGACGGCCCTCTGTGACATGAACTCTCTGGCCCCGGGGGGGGATGAGGGACGGGGAGGGAGGGCCGCTCCAGCTGAATGAGGCCTGAGCTACATGTCTGGGTGTCTCTCTGCACTAAGCCCTGTGGCTGCAGACAGACGCTTCACTGTAATCCCTCTTCTGAATCTACCGCTCGCTTGGCTTTAGCCATCTCTCTCTGTCTCTCTCCCTCTCCCTCTCCCTCTCTCTCCCTCCCTCTCCCTCTCCCTCTCTCTCCCTCTCTCTCTCTCCCTCTCTCTCTCCCTCTCTCTCCCTCTCTCTCCCTCTCCCTTTCCCTCTCCCTCTCCCTCTCCCTCTCTCTCCCTCTCTCTCCCTCTCTCTCTCTCTCTCTCCCTCTCTCTCTCCCTCTCTCTCTCCCTCTCTCTCCCTCTCTCTCCCTCTCTCTCCCTCTCTCTCTCTCCCTCTCTCTCTCCCTCTCTCTCTCTCTCCCTCTCTCTCTCCCTCTCTCTCTCCCTCTCTCTCTCTCTCCCTCTCTCTCTCCCTCTCTCTCTCCCTCTCTCTCTCTCCCCCTCTCTCTCTCTCCCTCTCTCTCTCTCTCCCTCTCTCTCTCCCTCTCTCTCTCCCTCTCTCTCTCCCTCTCTCTCTCCCTCTCTCTCTCTCCCTCTCTCTCTCTCCCTCCCTCTCTCTCTCTCTCTCTCTCTCTCCCTCTCTCTCCCTCTCTCTCTCCCTCTCTCTCTCCCTCTCTCTCTCCCCCTCCCTCTCTCTCTCTCTCTCCCCCTCCCTCTCTCCCTCTCACACACACACACACACACGCACACACACACTTCATCACCAGCTTTTTGACAACGACAAAAGAAATGCACTGAGGTTCAAATTGAGGCGGAAAAACCTCCCCCCCCAGGGTCCTCAATGTCTTCATCAAGGGGTACGCTCAAATGTCTCTTTGTCCCCCCCTACCAGGACACGGCCAGTCTGAAGGTGCCGTCGTCGACCACGCCCAAGGAGATGGTGGAGCAGGCCCTCAAGAAGTGGCTGACCACCCACGGGCCCGGCATGGACCCCCAGGAGCAGCTGGACACGGACGAGGGCCAGTTTGTCCTGAGGGTCAGTGGCAAGCTGGAGTTCCTGTGTGGAGACCATCCCCTGGTCCACTACAAGGTACACGGCTGTTCCACTGACGGGCAGTACGCTCTCATATCTGGCTGGAGCTCCGCTCGACACTGGGACCGAGGCAGTGTCGTGTGTGAAGCGAGACACAATACACAACTTTAGACTGTGAATGTGAGGCAGCGATATCTGTCCACTCAACACTGGGAATAGGGAGTCAGATGGCTGAGCGGTGAGGCAGTCGGGCTAGTAATCAGAAGGTTGCCGGATTGATTCCCCCGCCAAAATGACGTTGTGTCCTTAGGCAAGGCACTTTACCCTACTTGCCTCGGGGGGAATGTCCCTGTAAGTCGCTCTGGATAACAGCATTTGCTAAATGACTAAATGTAAATGTAAATAACGACCTGCAGTTGAGAATGTAGTGAAAGGAAGCCAAATCTTTTCCAGGAGTGTTGATCATGATATGGTTGCTTGTTTTGCTATTAGCTATACAGTCTACCAAGAACAATCTACATAGACAAGGCTTTCAGTGGAAATACAAACGCCCCCTTTTTCTAAATGGCTTTAACCTGTCCATCTTGAATGAAGTGAGTCTCACATAACCAAACTCTTCTCAACAGTCTTGGTCAGGGCGCCACAGCCCTGCTGTGGTTCATGTTTCAAGGTTATTCTGGACTGTGGTCAAGGTAGAGGATTATGTTTATCCCTAAACTGGAGTCAATGGACCGTACATGGTCAGCTGATGGCCCAGTATTTGCTCATTAATAATAGTGTGTGTGTGTGTGTGTGTGTGTCCATGTTCATCGAAGCAGACACTGAATATTGCAGCTTGTGAAGAGACAGGTTCTGGCTGTACCCTTTCCCAGAAGCCTGTTGCAGACACCATGTGTTTTCACAGTCTGGCAGCCGTCGACACACACACACACGCACACATGCACACACACACACGCACACACACCATGTTCGGCCCTCCAGCTGTTAACGTTCCTTCCTTGTTGTGTCTGTGTTTTATCTGTGCCTAATATTCCCCAAGCAGCCATGTGACTGTGTCGGTGTGCTCCCTGTGTCTGCAGTACATCCGCACGTGCGCCCAGACCAAGGAGTGCCCTCACCTCACCCTGGTGCACGTCAGCTCCGTCCAGGCCATGTTCGACAGGGAGCTGTCCGCCATAGGAGCCGTGGTCAACCGCAAGGGCTCCAACCCCCCCATACCCCTGCCCCCCAAGAAGAGGGGCGTCTCGGTCAGTCTGAAAGAGAGGCCCCATAGGATCTATCTCTGTGTGTGTGTGTGTGTGTGTGTGTGTGTACCAGTAGTGTTCCTGTCAGCTGTGATGTCACGCTTTTGAGGGGTTTCGAGTGGCTCTCCCTCCCCCCTCCTCTGATCAGACATCACTAGCCGCTCTCCACAGGTGGTCCATGACATCTCTCTTTGATGAGGCGTCGTGGAAAAGGTCAGTCAGGGGTTTTAATTGGCCCTCGGCTGGTTAGCGAGGTCTCCCCGGCGCGCGATTGTCCGGGACCATGGCAACAGCGTCCCATGGATGTGTGGATCAGCTGCACATAAGCCAGCATTCATTCATCAGTAGGTTAACTTTATCCCCACAGATCAAAACAAATGTGTGGATCGGCGAGTCAATTTCTATCTTTGACTCATCCTTGTGTTTTTACGTCATTGACAATTTAGGACAGGAAGCAAGCATACCAGAACATGTAGCTAGCTGACAGGAATTTGAGGCTAGCATACAGTATAATAACCATATTCTGATTGTTGGGGAGGGGGTTTCTATGAACGCAAACTTTAGAACAGTGAAAAAGACAACGAAAAAAAGGATTTACGGTCCCCCTACAACAAGGACGGGACGCCAGCATACAAGGACATGAGAGAAGTCAAGGACAGGGGCCCAAATCGGAGTTGTGGCCATAAGAAGAGAACGAGCAGAGCGGTAATGGGAACAGAAAGCGACGGCGGTCAGGCAGGGATGTCTTGCGGTCGGAGGAGAGACACGGTGATGAAAGGAGAAGTGAGAGGGCACCTCGCAATGAGAAACGTTTTCTTTCTCCTTTGAGTTTCAGTCGAGCTGTGCTCGAGGTTAGAGAAGTGACGAGGAGAGGAGAGGAGAGAGGACACTGTAGTGGTTGTAGTTGGGCTGCAGCAAGAAGCACACAAGCGCACAGCACAACATGTATGACCCACACATACCATATGAAACACACACACATGCTATTAAATACACACCTACTTTCAAACCCAGACAGAAAGATTTGAAATGCCTATACAGGCACATGCAAAAACAAACACGTGAAATCATCTATATATATATATATATATATATATATATATATATATATATATATATATATATATATATATATATATATATATATATATATATATATATATATATATATATATATATATATATATATATATATATATATATATATGCATGTTCTTTCAGTGGGATGTATGTATGCACCAGTTCACATGATCTGACGCACACACACAGTGAGTGAGCGAGTGAGCAGCAGGAAGTGTGCTGGTTAGTCATGTTGATGTTGCCCAGAACCAGTCATGTGATGGTGTTGTTCCTGTCCAATGCTGCTGACCTTAGCAAATCCACTCTGCCTCACACCAGGCTGACCGCCCTGACCTTCACGTGTGTGTGTGTGTGTGTGTCTACGCTTGCCAACATTGGTGTGTGTGTGTGTGTGTGTGTGCGCACAGTTGTAAAGAGGAGTGTGGAGATTTAAGTGTACGGTATGTAGCTCCTCCCATTCTCCCAGTTCTCATAGCGGCTTGTGTTCTCTGTGCTCCCCAGCAGCTGCACACGTGTGTGTGGGACGTGCCTTTGCCCTTCAAGATCGTCCTGCTCAAGGGCAGCAAGGTGAACGCTGAGGAAACCGCCAAGGTAACCCCACCCTGCTGGCACGCTGACCTCTGACCTGACCTCCCCGACGACCATCCTCCCAACCTTGACCCCTACTAGCTCGCCACAGGCATTACGTTCTGGAAATCTCTCACTTGTTTATTAATACCCGTTATTACCCCCCCCCACCCCTTCACTTAACTACCCCTGTGCCTTCCTTCTTCATCCTCTCTCTGTCACTCCCTCTTATTCACTCATACCCCTGTCTCCCCCCTCTCTTCCTTGACTCTCCCCCCCCCCCCCCCTCTCTTCCTTGACTCTCCCCCCCCCCCCCCCTCTCTTCCTTGACTCTCCACTCTCTCCCCCCTCTCTTCCTTGACTCTCCCCCCCCGCCTCTCTTTCTTGACTCCCCCCCCCCCCCACCCCCCTCTCTTCCTTGACTCTCTCCCCCCCCCCAGGTCCAGGTGCGTGCCGGCCTGTTCCACGGCACCGAGCTGCTGTGCAAGCCGGCAGTGAGCAGCGAGAGCAGCGGGCGCTCGGAGCACGTGTGGAGCGGCACGCTGGAGTTCGACATCGCCGTGAGCGACCTGCCGCGCATGGCCCGCCTCTGCTTCGCCGTCTACGCCGTCATGGACAAGGTCAAGAAGCAGAAGTCCACCAAGAACGCCCACCCCCACAAGTACCAGACCATCCGCAAGGCCGGCAAAGTGGTGAGAGGAGGGCACACCTGACGCGCACACGCGCGCATGCTTGTTTGTGTGTGTTTGCTGAGGCTACGATGGCTCTCCCCTGTGTGTGTGCCCCTCAGCACTACCCTGTGGCCTGGGTCAACACCATGGTGTTTGACTATAAAGGACAGCTGAAGACGGGAGACATCATCCTGCACAGCTGGTCCTCATTTCCTGGTGAGAACACGCTCACACACACACACACACACACACACACTGACGAGGTGTGTCTTCAGCAGCAAACGCTGTGCACTCATTCCTGAGCTTTTACGTACAGCATATGGACCACGGTGTGTGTGTGTGTGTGTTCCTCAGATGAACTTGAAGAGATGCTGAACCCCATAGGGACTATCCAGACCAACCCCTACACGGAGAACGCCACAGCGCTACATATCAACTTCCCAGAGTACTGTGCACACCCCATTGTTTTCCCTCCCTTTGACAAGGTCAGGACACACACGCACACACTCATTATGCAGACATTGTCTATAGCCTTAGAGCACACTAACAGGCTCATAAACAAACACTTGGCCCTGTTCACAACTTGGCTAAGTCCCAAGGAGTGTAGTGTTGTTTTCCTTTCAAGAATTCCTCTCATGTGTTCTATACATGCAGTGTGTATAACACGCTCTTTAACCTAAACACACACACACCCACGCAGTCTCGCTTGGCCCTTACCTTCAAACACGTGTGTGTGTGTGTTCTTCTCTCTGTAGATACTAGAGAAAGCTGCCGATATCGCCGGATCCAGTGACTGCTCTCCAATGGTAGTGAGTTCCAGCCACACTAACCCTAACCTCACACCTGCATACACACACGCATACCCGCATTCACACACACACACACACACACACTGCACACGGTCAGATGGACAGTTCCCGAAGAAAGTAACTGCGTCAGAGATCCTGATCTCGCTGGGGTCCAGTTTCCAGAGCAACCCAGTTGATGGTTTTGGCAGGGTGTCACGACAAAACGCCTCGCCCGACCAGATCAGTGTCCCAGATCAAAACAGGCCAGACGCACAGTCTCCCTCTCCACCCTCCCTCCCTTTCCTTTCTCCTCCTCTCCTCACTCTTCTCCCATCTGTCTCTCCTCTCTCTCCTCTCCCTCCTCTCCCCTCCCCTCCTCTCCTCTCCTCTCCTGTCCTCTCCCACCTCTCTCCCTGACAGCGCCCGGGGAGAGGACGGATAGTTCTAGAACACCATGTGACAGAGACGGCTTGCCAGAGCTTGCCCCCTCGCAGAGTAGTGTGAGCAGCAGGGCAGTTGGTGACAGACAGACAGACAGACAGACAGACAGACGGCAAAGGACCAGGACATGTGCCAAACACATGTCCAGTTCTGTATGTAGTCCATGCATGTGTGTATGACAGACTGGCACCAACCAACTCACAACTCAACCAAGAAACTCGTCTTTTCAAAACGTCATTCGGTCGCAGGCTGATCCATCTCTTGCAGCAAGCGTCGAAATCCCCTGTCCTGCACTGCCCCCCTGTGGCCGCAAGCCCTCACTGCGCCCCGCTCTGCCTCCGCAGGGTCGAGGAGGGAAGAAGTTCCACATTGAGCTGAAGGAGATCATGGAGCGCGACCCGCTGTCCCAGCTGTGCGAGAACGAGAAGGACCTGATCTGGACCTTGCGCTACGACTGCATGGAGAACTTCCCCCAGTCGCTGCCCAAGCTGCTGCTGTCCGTCAAGTGGAGCAAGCATGAGGACATGGCTCAGGTCAGCAGGACAGCGCGCACACGCTAACATCTTCTGCTCAATGAGCCGCTAGTCTCTGAAACGGTTCAGCTCCAAGTCAGTCTTGAAGTCAGTGTTGACAAACTAGTGTGTAATTCTACATCTTTCTTATGATGGCGTGTGTAAGCATACAAACTCACTCAATCTCACACTCTCTGTCTCTCTCACACACACACACACACACACACACAGCTGCAGGCCCTGCTCCAGATCTGGCCCAAGCTGAGTCCTCGGGATGCTCTGGAGTTGCTGGACTTCAACTATCCTGACCAGTACGTCCGGGAGTACGCTGTGGCCTGCCTGAGAGAGATGAGGTAGGCTGCACACACACACACACACAGTAGACAGATTGAGAAAGATCAGGTAGCCCCCACACACACACACACACACACACACACACTAGATTAGGATTGATTTATTATAGGTATAGATTGTTTATTGCAGGTTTAGGTAGGTTGACATGGTTTATCATAGGTGTATATAGGCCTGTAGGACACTGGCAAGAGAAGCAGGCAGACAAGCATTCCAATGCACCTGGACTTGTTCCAAATGGCTTGAACTTGAATCTGCAAATCACTGTACTTTCATAGTCAAGCAGTCAGTTTCCTTATTACACTCACGTTCCGCCCCCCTCGCCCCCCGTCCCCCCTTAGTGACGAGGAGCTGTCTCAGTACCTGCTCCAGCTGGTGCAGGTGTTGAGGTACGAGCCCTACTACGACTGCGCGCTCACACGCTTCCTGCTGGAGAGAGCCCAGGGCAACCGCAAGATAGGACACTTCCTCTTCTGGCACCTCAGGTAGCGGTGACACACGTGTGTGTGTGGCGTGTGTGTGGTGTGTGTGGTGTGTGTGGTGTGGGTGTGTGGAGCTGCATAGTAACGGTGGCTCCCCCTGCAGGTCAGAGATCCACATGCCGGCTGTGTGTGTGCAGTTTGCCCTCATCCTGGAGGCCTACTGTCGAGGGAGCATCCCTCACATCGAGGTCCTGAAGAAGCAGGTCGGACTTTAACACCCACACACACCCACACACACTCACACATCAGCCTGCCATCTGAGCCTGTGTAACCTCTACATGGTGCTGGGTAGGGGCTGTGGTCTGCCTGTCGTTCACGCTTTCCATTTGTGTTCCGTGTTTGTCTGGGCTAGGGATGCACCGAATCCAGATTTTTGGGGTCCGGCCGAATACCGAATCCACTGGTTAAGATTCGGCCGAAACCTAATACCGAATCCTACTCCCATCCTCAGTCCGTTAACACAGTAAACACATTAATAAAGTCAACAACGTCCACAGCAGTGTATTTTTTATTTTTTTACTGTAAAAAAACAAAAACAAAGAAAAGGCAACGTTATGCCAGGAAGACAAGTGGCAAGTGGTATTTTGACAAATACCATGCCTGTGTTTACCCTATCTCAAGATCCAATCAATATCCAAAATATTAGCCTTTTAAATTTCTTGAATTTCTTTTGGATGTTTCATACGCAAATGTTTTAACAGCAGACATGTTGTGTATTGTTTAGGGTCCTTGCCACCATGAGATAGATCGGCTTTGCAAATTGAACATGTAGCTCGACTTGAATCGCCTTCTTTTGACTGAAAGTTCTGCCAAACAACACTTTTTCTGCTCACGAGTTGCATTTCCACTTTCTCTCAGCCTACTGCATTGAACAGTCCACCTACGTAAACACCTTCTCGTAATCAACGGCGGCGTCATTGTCGACCAGCGTAGTGCGCGTAGTGCAAGTGTAGGGTTCGCATTCTGTGAGAAAAAATCGATAGTTCAGTCGAATCCGAACCCCGTCAAAAAGCCCAATATTCGGCCGCATCCGAATCCTGGATTCGTTGCCTCCCTAGTCTGGGCTAGTTTCCCCTCACCTCTCTCACTTCTTCAGACACGGACAGGAAGTGGCCTCCTGCTCCTCAAGCAGTGCCAGGCTATTGGTCTTTGATTTTCTGAAAATAGTTGAAGAAGTAGAATGTTGGCACACCTTAAATCGTATTTCCCCCCCCCCCCCTCAAAAAAAAAACAGAAGACATTCCCTGGGAAGTGTACTTTGCTGAGAGATTATGAGTATATTCAGTGATCCTCAACATGTTGTTTATTGAGTGACTTCGTCAACATTACAACATTTTAACTTGTGATCTGAAAAACAAGAAGAGTGGGTCCTTTTAAAGATCTCTGACATGAGGACCTGTGAACCAGCTTGTCACAGCCTGGCCTTGTAGCAGTGTACTGGGACCAGTCCAGCCAGGAGCAGGGGTTATTTATAGAAGCAGAATGACAGCAGAGCGACCTCTGACCTCTGACCTCGCCCCCCCCCCCCTGTAGTAGGTCCACTTCCTTCCACTCCCTGTCTGCAGCTGTCCGTCAGTACTTCACTTCCTGTTTTGGAGAGCTCCCTCTGTGGGGATGTTTCAGGAGGATGGGGGGGGGTCACAATGTGCTTGTTTACCGTTGACAGTTTCGACTGACCTTTGACTCATCTTGTCTGTCTTCCTCTCTCTCTCTCTCTCTCTCTGTCTCTCTCTCTGTCTCTCTCTCTCTTCCTCTCTCTCTCCCCCCCTCTTCGTCGCCCTGCTCCAGGTGGAAGCCCTGAGCAAGCTGAAGTCTGTGAACGAGCTGATCCGGCTGGGCACCCTCAAGAACGCGCGCAGCAAGACCAAGGAGGCCATGCTGACCAAGGAGGCCATGATGACCTGCCTGAGGCAGAGCGGCTACACGGAGACGCTGTCCGACCTGCACTCCCCGCTCAACCCCAGCATCCTGCTCTCCGGCATCAAGTGAGGGGAGGGGGGGGGGGGGGTGTGGGGTGAGAGGGAGGGGGAAAGGTAGAGGGGAATGGAGAGCAGAGGATTCTGTGTTTTCTGAGACCCAACTGTTTGTCCTTCTTTGCAAATGCACGTTTCTCATCTTGTATCCAGTTCTTATACCCATCTTGTGCTGTGTCTCATTTTCTTCCCGGTCTTCTCCTCCTCCCTTTCACGGCCTCCTCCTTTCCCTCCCTCTCCTACCCCCCTGCCTTCTATCCATCCCTCCCCCCCCCTTCGTTCTCCCTCTCTCCCCCTCTGCGTGTCAGCGTGGAGAAGTGTCGGTACATGGACTCCAAGATGAAGCCCTTGTGGATCGTCTACAACAACAAGCTGCTGGGAGGAGACAGCCTGGGCATCATCTACAAGAACGGAGACGGTGAGGGAGGGGAGGGGGGGTACAGGAAGGATGAGGAGTCGGGGGGGGGGGTGACAGGGGAAGTGAAAGGGTAAAAGTGGGTCATGATGGAGAAACATGTGAATGTGGGAAGATTGACAGATCACTGGAGAGAAAGAGTAGCCTGGCTAGAGAAGGGGGTCATGGGGAACTGGATTGAGGAGAGACGTAAATGTCTCTCTGTATGTAACAACTTCCTCTTTCGGCCTTCCATCTCTTTCTCCCCAGATCTGAGACAAGACATGTTGACTCTTCAGATCTTGAGGTTGATGGACCTTCTATGGAAAGAAGCAAACCTGGACCTTAGGTTTGTATGTGTGTATGTGTGTGTGTCGCGAAGATGAGCGAGGTGTCTGTTTGTTCCTGTGCTCAGTAGGGAAGAGGAAGCACTTTTGTGTGGAACGGATTGGGGGGGGGGGCAGGGTCACTAAATCACCCCCTGCTAGACTAACCTTTCACTTCTCAACACACCCGATATTCATACCGCACACACGCACACACACACACACACACACACACGAGTCGCCTCTCATCCTAATCAGATCCACACATGCGCTTTGAAATGCAAACACTCTGACACACACGCACTCAGGCACAAACACACATCTGGAGCGAGGCAGTGGAGCGCTTGTTTTGACAGTTGAGCTGGAAGGCAAGCCTCAGGGGTCACCAGGACAAAGGTTCTGCAGGAGATGAAACTCTTGGAGTTCAGGGAGGAGGAGGAGGAAGAGGGGGGTGGTACAGAAGATAAGGCCAATGTTAGAACGACTACAACATGTTGTGTGTGGGTGTGTGTGTGTGTGTGTGTGTGTGTGTGTGTGTGCGTGCCTCTGATGCGTGGCTGGTGGGTAATTCCACAGTGCTTCTGCTTGCACGTGTCCTTCAGATGTTGCGAATTTCCGCGTGCGTCCTATTACGCACATCCGACACGCTCTCCACCCTGTTGAACATGTGCCCACGGGGCTCTGAGACAGTCATACGCAATAGGTTCCAGGATCGGGCCCTGTCAGGTGTCCACCACGCCCCCTAGTGGATACGTGGACAACAGTTGTTCCATAAACCTGATATGGAACCAATGTGACAGCCAAGGGGTTTAATAACAACAGTTTGATACTAACACACATCTGACTGTGAATGGGACGGATAAACACCTTCCTGGTGTCGATGATGCAGCTTTGAGCCGTCTCAGCTCATCACACCAGCAGACACAGACACAGCCAGCCTCAGTAAAGGCGGGGGGGGGGATCGTTTTCCGTTACGACTTTTTACCAGAGCGTCACATGTCGGAGAGAGTGTTCAACATGATCCGCATGTGGATCCCATTGCCAGTCATCTGCTGCTGGCAGAATCCTCCTTCACACCCTCGGCTTCCCAGTTTAACCCCCTGATGTCTGCCAGCAGCAGAACATAAAGGATACTCAACTCGCTAGTCTCAAGAAGGATACTGGTACTGTTGATGAGGAAGAGAAGGTTAGGGTCAGATTGTTTCTGCTCCTTTTTACGTGTGTTCTTCTCTTTGTTGATACGATTGAATCAAATAAAAATGTCTACAAACAAAAGAAATCCTCTATTTAGTTTGATGAAGGTGTTTTGCTCTGACGAGTTTGCTCACACGTGTTTGTCGGCGTTCAGAATCGTGCCTTACGGTTGCCTGGCGACGGGGGACCGCTCCGGCCTCATCGAGGTGGTGTCGTCGGCGGATACCATCGCCAACATCCAGCTGACGAGCAGCAACGTGGCAGCGACGGCGGCGTTCAACAAGGACGCCCTGCTCAACTGGCTCAAGGAGAAGAACTCTGGGTAACGCCACGCTTGGCAAGCGCTTTGTCTGGGTCGGCTTTCAGTTGGGTTGTATCATGGGGGCTGCTGGAGGAATGACTGCAGGGTATATGAGGAGTACAAAACCATTTCAATGTTTCGTGAAAAAACAAGGAATGGTCTGGAACATTCCTGGACATTTTGAGCTGGTTTAAGGCTCCTCCTCAACCTGTGTGAATACGATATATTAAAACCAACACTAAGAATAATTCCGGACTGGAATAGGCTGGAACACCTTGAATATCCTCGAGAAAATGACCCCTGACCTGATAACTGTCAACTCTGTGGAGGTTCATGTTTGGCCCTGGTGTGTTGTACAGGGACGCTCTGGAGCGAGCCATTGAAGAGTTCACGCTGTCGTGTGCAGGCTACTGTGTAGCCACTTACGTCCTGGGCATAGGAGACCGCCACAGTGACAACATCATGGTTCGCAGTACAGGCCAGGTGGGTGACACTGTTACTCCCTGGGAATACTACACACACACACACACACACACACAGCCCTGGGAAATACTACACACACATTGTTCTTGCGAGTACCACACACACAACCTGTCGTGGGGAATAGTACAAAAACACACACTGTTCTGGGAATAATCTCAGTGTGTGTGTTAGGTCATCGCAGTAATGTTGACTCTGTGCCGCTAGGGGGCAGTCTGGTCACTGACTGACCCAAGGTGGCAACTACATCACTGATGGGGGACAACATTTTTAATAGCTGCTTCTTATTCTTTATTCTGTGTGATTTGAATTGTTCTTTTTGATGTATGTATTCCTTGACATGTTCTACCCTTGGTTCTCACTGATTGGACCTCTGCCCCTGTCTCTCAGCTCTTCCATATAGACTTTGGCCACATCCTAGGGAACTTCAAGTCCAAGTTTGGGATAAAGAGGGAGCGTGTTCCCTTCATCCTCACCCATGACTTCATCCATGTCATCCAGCAGGGCAAAACGGGCAACACAGAGAAGTTTGGCAGGTAGCCCTTCAACTCTTACTCCACACAGGCCAATACACACACAAGTAACCTTAATCCTTCCTGATCGGTTTAGTGAGCCTGTGGGTTGACCTAAAGAGTTTGTTTTGCATGAAGCCAATATCATGCTTATGGAAAGAATCCTGTTTCTGTGGTTGGTCGGAAAGGTTAGCAGCATTTGTTTTTGGAATGCTGTCACAATTGACTGTAACGTGTGTGTTTGTGTGTGTCTCCCCCAGTTTTCGACAGTACTGTGAGGACGCCTACCTGATCCTGAGGAGAAACGGGAACCTCTTCATCACTCTGTTCGCCCTCATGCTGACGGCCGGCCTGCCTGAGCTCACCTCCGTCAAAGACATCCAGTACCTGAAGGTACGCCCGCTCAGTCATGACGGGTTGTGCTGTGTGCACACAGAAGAAAACCACTCATTTAGCGGCCTTAGCGCGGCATGGTGACATGTAACAGAATTGACCCCTCTCTCTGTTTCCCCTCCCCTGCCAGGACTCTCTGGCCCTGGGTAAGACAGACGAGGAGGCCCTCAAACAGTTCCGCCAGAAGTTTGACGAGGCGCTCCGAGAGAGCTGGACCACCAAGGTCAACTGGATGGCCCATAACGTCGCCAAGGACAACCGCTCTTAAAGCAAAGATACCTTGGGCGGGGAGGGGGGCGGGGGCGTGTAAAGAGTGCCACGGTGCTGTATGAACCCGGAGGGGGGAGTGGTTTTGTCCTTGGTATGCCTGAGGACAAAGAGGACATCAAGAAGGGAATCTAGAGGAGGAATGCGTATGTGATCTGAAAATACGCTCTGCAAACACTGCACAGAGATACTGTAAACATACACACACACACACACACACACCTACACGCACACACCTACACACAACTCCCCAATCCCCCAGGGCATGACATTCTACTCCCTCCACCCCTCCTGGTCACACATCTGGCCCCTGCTACTGACCTGTCCACCAATCCCATTCCACTCACTTGGTCACGTATTATATCTCTGGATTTAAGGTAAAGCTGATCGCGAGCTTTGCACAGACACAGCACCTGTGGAACAGCCAGAACAGCCGGTGGAACAGTAGAACCAGGCCCCTCCCTCCCCTCATCCCCTGAAAATGGACCGCCCCGGTCCCTCAGTCCAGGGAAAAGGATGGTCGGATCCACGAGTACTGAGAGAATGGGTACGGAGAGGGGGGGGTCATGATTGGACCAAACCCAGGTCGACCAATCCCAGCTCCCGTGACTGCTTGACTGACAGCACAGACAAAGAGGGGCTGTTGAGGACTGAAGAAGCCGCATGTCTCACCCATGTCTTAAAACGGCGCCAAAATGTGCACACGCCCAGCTGAAGTGCTTCTTATTGGACATTCCCTCTCATGCCTACTGCGGGAAGATTGTATTCTGTTTTTCTTTCGTTTTCTTTTCTTTGTTTGCCTTCTTTTATTTTTATGATTGTAATGTTTCAGAGATTTATGTGCCAGACTACTTTATGACTGCATTAAGAAAAAGAGAGAGTGATCGAAAAAAGAGATGGGATGGAATGTTCTTGTAGAGAAAGAAGATAAGAGAGCTTAGAGCTCAGTTCTGAGGCTAAAAGGCCAACTGCACCGTAACCACATGAGCTATTATACAGTACAACAGTGATAGCAGGAGTGTTTTTAAAGTTTAAAAAAATACACTTGTTTCTTTAAAATGTTTGTTTCACTTTTCGGGGTTACATTTTCTGGGTTCCATTTCTCTATCAGTTGAATGCTGAAAAACGGTTAACCAAACCACGCAGTCTCCAAAGCTTGCCTTGCCTAAAGTTTGTCAGACTTGACTTTGAGAGCACCAAACACCCACTCACACTATGAAACAACTCACAGACTCATGCATAAAAACATGCCTTGTTGGACCAAAACAGTTATTTGGTTGGTTTGTTTTTACTGTTTTAATTCTGTTCCGAAATTGAATGTCAATGCAAAAATAATGTGCCGTTCTCAGTGTGATTCATTTTACGTTTTAAAATCAGCAGGTGTGGCCGGAGTTTCTACAACGTGTGGGAGGGGTTTGCAAGCAGAGGGCCTGACACTGCGATTCAAAACTACTTCCTGGTTCTGACAGGATGCTCCTACAGCATCTGCATTTGTGTTTTGTGCAATATTCGTACATGAGTACATATGATATATATATATATATATATAAGTATGATGATCCCTGGGGCCCAAACCTAAGTCTATAATGTTGTCACTGTGGCTTTACTTGTGATGCTGCTGTATTTCGCACCGCTAGCCTTCAACAAGTCAACTCAAGACACTGGATTTTGTCAAATGTACAGGCTTTTATTGTTTTGCTGGTTTCGTTTTCATAGGAGTTTTATTAAAGTTATTTTCCATCGAACTGAATCTTCTGTCTATTTCAGTGTGTGGATACTGGAGCCAGTGTGCTGATAGTGGTCTATATAGTAAATACATGTACTTGTATCTGCCGGGGAACAGCCTAAGGGCCTGGCTGGCCCACTGATGGCAGATCCAGAGCGATCCCGAGGCCCAATGTGTGTGTCACAGAAAACACCATAGGGGCACACTGCTCGGTTTGGTATAGTAAAGTTAAGACAATCCAAGTGATTACCCATGAGCCTTTGCACATTTTGTGAAATTAAATCACTCGTGGACACCTTGGTTTCAAAAGTCAACTATCACTAACTGAATGCATAACAATGGATGTAAAGATTAGCCAAATTTGGCTTCTGGGTGGATTTATACAGGAATTCCCCAGATGAAATACTTTTGATGTGATAACTTGGTTGTACCGTTGTTTTATTAAAAGAGTGATAAATAGTTTCCTTTAGTTTTGAATTGAAATGAAATGGAGCCCAGCCTTGGCCTGGTCTTGCCCACTTCTAGTTAGACCACTGCTCTGTATGGTGGCCTTCTGTCCAAGCTGTGACATAACACCTTGAAGACTGCTCTACAAAGTCCACATTTACATTTTTGAAAGAATCTGTGATGCATCCACCACTCGAGAAGCAGAATACTAGCTCTCCAACACAGTCAAAATTAAGGTGTTAAAAAAATCTAACCATAACCAGAGTTTGCAAAGATTACAATGCTGTCTCCCTCCCATCTCAAGAAATCTCAAAACAAACATATCCCATAATTTGACTCTGTCTCTGGTTTAAGTTACTCTCCTTCAAAACAAGTTTTAATTTGTTATCCGTGTTGTCCACCTTTGTCCTCCGCCAACAATGTGTCTTTTGTTGTCAGTCTTTATTC
Source organism: Hypomesus nipponensis (assembly GCF_054491055.1). NCBI lineage: Eukaryota > Metazoa > Chordata > Actinopteri > Osmeriformes > Osmeridae > Hypomesus > Hypomesus nipponensis. The sequence goes on from NC_140375.1 coordinate 4,711,312, forward strand.
CACCGCTGCAAAAGTGGTCCCTACTGTTTCCTAGCAACCTTCAGAAGAGCTGTCGAGACCAATACAGCCCTGTTTAACCTGATGCACTGCCACCTCACAGCAAGAAGGCCCTGGGCTTGCTTCCCTGCATGGGGCACGGCACATGTCCTCCCCAGGCCGGAGGTTCTCAGGTGGGCTCTCTCTCCTTCCGCAACAGGCTGTCGTAAAAACGGACGATAGCTACATGTCTGACAGACTTCCTGTATCACCTCTGAAGCCACAATCAAATATTTCATACATAAAATAAGCCTGCTCCCGGAGCGGAATTTAGAGACAGAAAGTCCCGAATGAGTGTCAAAGAACCGAACAATACAAGATCATTACAAATCATCAATAATCAAATTGGGTTTGTGACGTACAAAGAACGGGCCCCTGAATACATTTCTGCCAGCTCTTACAACACCTGACTCCAGTGTCATTCTAGCCCTCACCTCAATCCTACAGCATGTTCTAGTAGCGGTCATGAATCCAATGTTATGCTGTTCCATACCTATAGAAAGGTTTTGAAAGGAATGTTGTCTAAGATGTCTTGTGTGGTCGTAGTCGTTTGGTGCATCTGGCCCTCAACTTGAGTGGGTAATGTATTGCCCATGAGTGGGAGTATTTTTCCATCAAGGAAAAGGGTACGTTGACAATTTACTCAATAAAGCCTTCATCAGTATTAAAAGGTAATCAACACATCTCCAGTTTTCCACGATGTGGGTCTATGCACATATACAGTGAATCATCCATATACATTTGCCTATAGAGCTAGGTCAATGTAAAAGTCTGTAAGTCTTTAGTAAACTCCTCTAAATGTGAAAATGTTGTCTCAGTGGAACCTACACAGTATGCTATGAACTTGGCTCACTTCAACTGAGCACTTCACTGAGTTGGTGTGAGTGGGTTTTGCTTTAAACTCTCTTAATCCTTATCTTTTTTTTACAAGACCCTAACCCCTGAAGCACTTATGTTGTACCTGATTGAGTTGACAGTAAAAGGACCCTGTTATGAGAGTCTGCTAAATGAATAAATGTAATTGTTATGACTAATGTAGTTAGCTTACGGCATCAGTCAGGTGTTTTGCTGCCTCTGAATATAAACAAGGAATAACAAGGCAACGTCGTCATTGGACCAGGTGTCAGATAAACAAATAGCAGACTTGGCTGCTCCATCCACCCAATGACGCATCCCTGACATCAATTTCCAGCTGTATGTTGGTTGTGTATCAGTTTGGTTCCTCAAGATGTATATACACACACAGTATAGATAGTGGGTATTGGCTTCTTTAGAGAAAATCTGTCATTCTACAAATGTTCAACAGCGGTGGCTACAGTTTCTTACTGCAGACACTGAGACTTCCGTCCCCCTGACCTCTTTAGGCCTAAGTTATGTTATATTTTATATTAATAATAGATCACATGAAACAAGAACTGATCACAGTGATTTTGGGGGGATTGAATGACCAGCCACAACTCTGAACTGACAACATACATGCTCTTTGACATGTAAAACATTTTGCTTGCAGAGCAGAATATTAAATATCAAAGTATTACAAAACTAGTTTTTGGTCAACTAAAAGTGTGCCAAGTACAGACAAACAATACATTTTATATAAAACAGTTTTAGACTTCTAGGAACAGGCTATGAAGTATAATTTTTTATCCAACACTTTTTGCATTGAAGGTAAAGAGGATTTTGTGGTTGTTGTCGAACATTTACTCAAGCGGGCACATCCTTTAGCATGTCCGCCCACCCTCCAGTTGCCCTGGTAATGTGACTCAGCATCTGTCTGGCATAATATCCCACCCACTCCTGGAGTAGGAAACCCTATGAATTTTCCATAATCAGTGAATGTGTGTATGTATGCATGTATGCAGGAGTGTAGGACGTTGGGCTTCAAATGTGGAAAAACACCGGAACCCATTCTCCCGATTAAGGTTGCCTAAAGCACTCATCCGACCATAATAGGCCTACGTTTTGCGTATGATCGTTTTTGTTACTACCGGTTTTTGTTATAAATTATGAATATATTTCGAATTGAAAAATGTGGTTACACTGTTATAGCCTACTAGTATAGGCTACTTTTTTCATTTTCAAAATGCTTTCAGGAGACTTAGGATTTTATTTTTTCTAGTTTGTTGATTAGGCCATCATTTATATCAGCATTTATTACACACTTTAGTTCTACGATTAGTTGTGTTTCTGGCCATACTGGTGCTGGGAGGTGTGGTGTGGGGGGCGCTCAGCCTACATGCCCGGATGCAATGACGTTGTGATAACGTCGTTGTCTAGTCTTACATCTAGTGATCCTAAAACAGCAGCTTGTGGATTCTGTGACGCTGTTTGATGTAGGCCTACGTTGGCCCCCAACCCCTCAATAATGTGTTAATCTACCTACATAAATATTAATTGCTTTGTTAATAGTGCAGTCCAGTCATTAAATTGTAATAGCTAAACAGATTTTAGACAGAAGATTCTGTGTATTTCTTTGCTTAGCCTATGACATTTTATGTCCATCCATTTAAAACCGAGTCTACACCAAACGTTGGATTGGCCTGTCAATTCTTGTGCAATATTTTTAAACCATCCGCCAGCATACACTTGATAGGGAAAGTCATCTTTGCAGCTGATTTCTTTAACAACAGCATCTTGGTTTATGGACTTCTCCTGGTTAATGTAACATCTAGCTAGCCTATTGATACCACTCAACCACTTAAGATTCCGTCCGATCCATAGGCCTACTTTGCAATTTCTCAGTCTCACTCATTGCCACTTATGCAAACGCGTTGTTTCGCTTGTTAAGGTAACAACTACGCCTATTGATAATTGTACCACTCAATCACTAAAGATTCCGTCCGATCCATACTTTGCAATTTCTCAAAGAATACTGTCTCACCCATCGCCACTTATGTAAACGCGTTGTTTTGGATGCGGTCCAATTTCCACAACGCCTGCTAAACACGATCCAACATGGGAATCCACGTGGGGATGATGACCGTTTTATATAAAGAGACTGGCGGTGAATTAGACCAATGAGCTTCAGACAATGTTCTTTCGTCATGCTTTCCATGGAAACCTCAAGTAGGTAGCCAATGAAGTACAGGCAGAGGAGGAGTCTGAATTTAGGTCACGCTTTCAGAGCCTGGTTTTGCCAGTGGGCCAGCTTGAAGAAAGCCGGTGAAGAATCGTAAACCAGTGCGTCTTTACGTCTGGACTTGCTGTTCTGGGACTTTACATTCTAACATTTATCGGCTGTGTACAGTATTGGGACGAAGAGCTGTGTCAGAAAGTACCTCTACATTTGATTCAAACGCACAGGTTTGCTTTTCTAATGTTTATTTTACGAATATAGGCTAGTCTGCAAAATGTTACATAATATTTCAAGTATGCGCATGCTCGAACCTTTTTGTTTAAAATACATAATTCTTCATGAAATGTATGAATATATATATATAGGCTATATATATTTACACAGGGACCAATGCTTAAGAAAAAAATGTTTTTGTCTGCTCCTTTTTTGTCTCTTTAAATGTGCATTGAAAGAAAGAGTGACTTTTACGTAAGTGTGTCAGTGTACCGTAGTGTAGCCTATTGCAGGTCAACGTGAGTGTCTTGAATAGCAGGTCGAGAGTTAGATGGGGAAGGGACGATGTAAAACCTACTTACTTAGCCTACTTACATTTTTCGAAAAATTCTGACAGATGAACTCATTTAAAAGACATCAGTTATGCATGTTATTTAGAGGCTACTTGATGAAGCAAAGTGTATTGGTCCAATCACTGCTGAAACGTTTTACACTTTTCACTCACTGTGGAACATTGTATCAAGCAGAGTAGACGTCACTATAACATTTTAACAGTAGACTACAGCCCAAAACTTAGACCACATATGCCTAAATGTCATGCCAGGTCTACACATTGCAAACACTTATTTTTTTCGGTTACAATAAACGTTCGTTTCACAAAGATGCTATGCCACCTTTGCTCTTACCACGGACAATAAGTTATGTAGGCTACATTTGCATGTTAACACAGTCATCCAGATAAGAGCACCTGTAGACTTAAGTGATATGAACAGGGCGGACAGCTTCCGCGGTCGAAATATTTTTTGGGTAGAAAGTCACTTTTTGGCACGACTTGTCACATTAAGCACAGTTTAATTGTACCATGTTGAATTTTGGAGTATGTACTCTGAAATTTCTACATGAATTATTTGTAGGCTGCTATCTGACAGTAAACTTAATTAGACATGTTCTAACTACAAGATAGTAAGCAACCTAATATGGTCTTTTAGAAAAACGATTTGGAAACCTTTCTTGGCCATAGTCAGACTTTTTTCTTCGTCATTGTGTTTCTACTGGCCTCTTTCTAAGACCTCCACGTGGTTTTATGAAACACTGGGCTTTAACCAAGCCCTGTGAGCATGTGACTGAGCTTCCGTATTGTATAATGCCCCAGATCTGTGCTAGTAGTGCATTGGTTGGCTGGATCCGCCCCATTGCCGGAGTTGCCTTCCACTCTGAAAGACTGTGATTATATTCTGAGACACGTTCCTGTTAGGTAACTATTTGGTATTATTTAGCCATATACAACCACTAAGGGATAGTCACTAAGGGTTAGTGTATGTGTATTATGAGGTGTGTGTAGCCAGCGTTGATTAAACCAAACTGGTTTAATTACATGGATCACTTTAACATGTTATCAGGATCATTTCAGATTTTCCTAGTCTTCCTAGACTTTTTCTTGCGTAATGTTTAAGTTTTAACTTTGACCCATGATTCAGTTTGTGGGGCTGTCATAGTTCTGGCCTCTTGAAACATGTGTATCCTACCCCACATTCTGTGCAAGACTGTCTATGTATTTCAGGGAGCAGATGTCCTTATGTGACAGGTATCAAGCTGCTTTTATAACTCCCTCCTGTGGTGATTCATCAGTTATAACAGCCAATGCCAGTTGGTCTTCAGCATGTGGCCACTCCCTCTTCACCCAGCCCATGCGTGTCTGATGGTCTTCATTGCATATGATCATGAGTTGACGGGCCTAAATTGGTAGATTGATTGAGGTTAAGAGAAGAGGTGTGTTTTTACCACTGGTATCAAATCACCTTTACTTTTGAAGTGTTTATCTTTTCAAACGTTTTGAACGAGGTCACACTAAAAAGAACATTGGCTTGACATTGTTTTAAGATCAGTTCTCAAAGTAAAAAAGGATATTGATCTTTCAAAGGCTATAGTTAGCTTTTATCTTCAATGAGATTATAGTGGCCAACTCCTGAGCTAGTCCCTGTTAGCCCTTGTAGATTAGCCTACAGTAGTTCTAATAATAGAATCAGGAGTGTATCAATTGACCCCATTCTACCCTACTGTGTTAATGCTTTACCACTCTGATTCTCAACTCAGTGTGTTTCTGTCTCTCCCAGCAGGACACGCCTCTTGGTCTGGACAGCTTTGACTCCACTTCCAACTTGGTTTGATCCTTTTCACAATCACGCCATGTGGAAGATAAGGTAACTTCCTGTGCTAGGCCCTTTTGAACCCTGACCTGATCTCCAATGTCTGAAGACGACGACTCCAAACGGCACCTGTACTCGGCCCTAGAGAGGCGGGAGAGGCACAGAGAGAGGAGTAGCTTCCAGAGGGAGAACGCCTCCCCCTGTGGCTCCATGGCACAGCTCCACTGCATAGGCGGTTTTGGGGAAGGACGGAGGCGGGACGGGGTGGAGATGGAGACTGAGTTAGGATTGGCTTCTGAAGGGAGTGACAGCAGTCACGACCACTCTGCCCCGCCCGGCCCAACCCATGGCGACAGGGAGCGTCAACATTCCCCGCTGCACGAGGACGTGGAGATGGGCGGCAGCGGAAGTGGGACAGAGTCCCATGGCAACGAGTCCCATGGCAACGAGTCCCATGGCAACGAGTCCCAAGGCAACGAGTCAGTTGGCAGCTCCAACGGCAACAGCAAAGACTCTGCCCTACTGGAATCGTCGGGTAGCAACAAGAGGTGAGGCCTGTTGTGGTTACGTCATGGTCATCAAACCACAACCAGTGGAGAGACCCTGTGGTGCATGGAAGTATGCCTTGTTAGAAGTGATTGGCTGGGTCACTCCTTCAGGAGTGAATCATCGATTGTGAGTCATTAGATCAATACGGTTGTTTATATGACTTATGTTTCCTGGAGGGAATAAGAGGAGTAAAAAACTGATTGTTCACTTTTGCATGTATTTAAGGTGATTGCTAATTTTCCAACAAAAAGGTGTGGTTTTAAATGGGTTTTCACTAATCTCAGTTACATAATGGATCTTCATAATAATTCATAATTTTCAGATTCCTTAACTATTTCTAAACCGCTTTAACTTATCCTATTTTCAGTTCATGGCACTTCTGTTGTTACTATGTGAGTGAAGATGGGTAGGCTCCTCTGTCAAATCTGTGGAATCAGTGAGAGCTGTGAAAGTCTTGCTAACTGGATTCATTAGGTCATACACATGCATGTTGAAGTCTCCCACAATTAGAATGTTGTTAATTTAAGTTTTGAAGTCAGCGGCAAAAACAGCAAATTATAGGTAGGCGAGCTTCCTTCCAACCAGTCTCTATGACAACAGCAATGACGTTGACACTTCCACAAGAGGAGCACGTGATGCTAACAGAGGAGAGCGCTGATGCACTGGCCTGAAAGCAGACAGCTGGGTTTTAACATGTAGGCCACTTGACGGTGATATGCCTATGAATACAGTCATGACGCAGAGCTCATCATTCACTAGCCATTTCAATCTGAATATGTTTATGTTGTTTTCCTTTCATTGTGTGAGTCATATAGAATTCAAAACACTTTGGCAAAGATGAGTCAATGAGTGCAGTTGGTTGTGAAAGCACAGTAGGAATAGATACCCTGCTGCGGGAAAATAACGTTCTACGCCATCATGAAATGTGGTGAAAAAGTGTACCTCAACTTTAAGCTCGCTTTTATCATTATGTCCCACAGATGTTTCGTAACCCTCTATTGCATCTCCTTCAGATATTGTTAATAAACATAGCCAAGGGCCAAGGGAAAATATAAAACAATGGATATTGCGTCGCTTTGGAGAATACTAGCTTATGAATTTTCAATATTCTGCCAGGTAGAACCACTTCAGGAAGTGACTTCATTGTTCAGGGAGCTTCATTCAATAGGAAGAAGACACCCATCCTGGAAAAGGAAGTTAGCGCCTCTCAGCCTGTTAGTAGTGCAGTCACAAGAGGTCAAACTCCTATTACACTACTGGACCAGGACAGAAAATCGTACACCAATCTTTAACAATGTCCACCACTGCACCTTGTTCATCCATATTGGTTGTTATTCCCCATCTCTAAACCTTGCTTTTCTCAGCTCTTGTCAAACTAAACTACCATGTACGTTGTGGAAAAGTGGGGCTAAAGATGGAATTACATTATCTTAGTGGATTGTTGGGGGGATGTATTTCAGCGTTTAAGATCTATATTAAACCTGTCTCCAGTCTTCCCCATGAGGTTAATTAAAGACTCTATATCTAAGTTTACCTTAGACAGAAGTAGTAACTTTTAGCTGGAGGCTAATCCTTAGTCCATGTAGCTAGTGCACTATTCTAGGATCACACTCTCTAATGAGAAAGATTTAGGATTTTCTTATCCTTATAGTTGAATAGTTGTAGGGCCGCAAAACTTGTTGGCCTTTTCCACAGAAGATTTAAACATAGATTTGTTTTTCGTATAACATAGATTTGTTTTCGTATAACTATCATTATTTAATATCAGTGGATGTTGCCCTGAACCCCAACCTGTCCCTTTTTCTTCTCTCCTTATGGTAACTGTAATCCCAGCGGAAGATTACAGAAACCTGATCCCATATTCATATGTGTTTAGAGGTGAATCATTTCCGCTCTCAGATCTCTGGAGGTTATCTCAGCCATGGGGTTCAGTAGGCTGGCACTCACTCTGAGGCAGCCAGGACACAAAGGAACCCTCCCCAGGGCTGTGTGAGTTACATCACCTCCTGCTGGGATCCTGAACCGCTGTCTGGTGAAACAAGGACTTGGGTCCAGGGAGGAAAATCCACTTGTCTTCTGATCATGTTGCCTGTCTGTTTTGTTGTTGCAGCTCTAACTCCCATAGCCCATCACCCCCCAGTAGTTCCAACGCCTTCAGTCTGGTGAGCTCAGAGCAGGACAACCCTTCAACCAGCGGCTGCAGGTTAGTACCCTCCAACAGCCCCACAACTACACCCCACAACCAATTTACTGTTGATATCCATGAGGAATTCCTTCCCCTCTCCCCCACAATTCATGTGAATCAGCTCTCTGCGTCCTGGTGCCGCCTGCCACTCTGACCCGCCTGTGCCATGTGTTCCCCTCGCAGTAGCGAACAGTCTGCCAAGGCCAAGACGCAGAAAGAGCTGTTTAAGACCGTCAAGGAGCTGAAGATGCACCTGCCCTCCGAGAAACGGAGCAAGAGCAAAGCCAGCACGCTCAACACGCTGAAATACGCCCTCCGCTGTGTCAAGCAGGTCAAAGGTAGGCAGGCTCCCACGCACACGTGTCCTCGCACGCACACGTGTCCTCGCACGCACACACGTGTCCTCGCACGCACACACGTGTCCTCGCACGCACACACGTGTCCTCGCACGCACACACGTGTCCTCGCATGCACACATGTACGCCCAAACAGGCGGTGACTGGCAGGCATGTTAGGGTAGCGTCCCACGCAGCACATAGTGTGAAGACGCACCCGGCGAATGTGAATGCCCTCTGTCACCTGGCCCTCCACTGGCAGACACACATGCGTGTTCACAGGGAAGGGAGGGGTGTGGATGGTAACCAGGAGCGGGGTGCATGTGCCTTCTGGAGCTGTGTTCTGAACCCAGGCTTGTGTTTATTGAGATCATGTGATCGCGTTCCCTAGTGATGTACAACCAGTCACGTTGGGAGAACGTCCTTTTGCTATTATATGTATGTTATCTAGTGCTGTCCCCACTTAGTCGACTAGTCGATTTTCTGGTCGATATGCTTTAGTCAAGCTGCCATATGGCAGTGTGAGATCTGATTCCCGCTTGTGTCATCATTACTGAATCAACGAAATGTTGAACAGAAATTGTATATTATATTATTTAAGACAAATAAACCAACTTAAAAAATATATATTTAAAAGAAAAGGTGTCACTGTCTTCCCTGTCGTTAATCTGCGCTTTGTTTTGGTTTGGCATTTTGCACACGGCATGAGCACAATTGGCTGCAGAACTACAAACTCTGCCATAGCCTACTTTGTCGGTGTTATTAGTCAAAATTGCAAAGAAATCTGTGGAATGGCAGCATTTCATTAAAGTACATTTACATTTACAAAGTACTGGGTGACTCGAAAAACGTTGAATGCAAACTCTGCCAACAACGGTTTATTTTTCATAGTTCTACGTCAAATATGATGTAGCCTACCACCTGCAAAATGTAAGTTGGTCTAGTCCTACTTCGCTCATGCACTGGGTTGAAAAATGACTATGCCTATTACAAGAATCACATCCAAATCGAATGACATTATCTTCTCCGACTACTAGAAGAAAAACGTGTAAAAAAAAAAAAAAAGATTTAAAAAAATGATATATATGTATATATGTATATATATATATATATATATAGGTATCACCTTGGTATCAGTTTTGGAAAAAGGTCTGCAACAGTGTGTATGTGTGTCTATTTGGGCTCATTGGATGATATGTGTTTGAGTTGATGTTGTGTATGTGTGTTTTAAAGTGTGTGTGTGTTGTGTCCCGGCAGCCAATGAGGAGTATTACCAGATGCTGATGATCAACGACAGTCAGCCTCCAGGTCTTGACGTGTCCTCTTACACCATCGAGGAAATCCACAGCATCACCTCAGAGTACACCCTCAAAAACACTGTAAGGACAACCTTCTGCAATGTATTTAAATGCAGTAAAATAATACATATTCAGCTGATGTTTCAGAGCCTCCACTGGCTCAATGACAACAAGGCCATAACCAGCCTGTTCAGGAAATTACTCCTTGTGCTTACCCACTCAAACCTTTCTGTCTTTCCATCTGTCTAGGATATTTTCGCTGTCGCCGTGTCGCTCATCACGGGCAAGATTGTGTACATCTCAGACCAGGTGGCGTCCATCTTGAACTGTAAACGAGAGGTGTTTACCAACGCCAAGTTTGTGGAGTTCCTCAGCCCGCAGGACGTCAGTGTGTTCTACAGCTTCACCACACCCTACCGCCTGCCCTCCTGGAGCATGTGCACCGGAGCAGGTGACAACCTCTCTTCCTCCAGACAGACTACCCCCCCCAACAGACAGACACACACACACATAAAGACACGCGTAGTATGCAGAATACATGTGAGATCCTCATTTTACGGCTTACCATCTTTCACAGTCGCACACACAGTCATGGAAACCGATAATCATTTCATGAAAGCCAGATGGAGCTGTTACATAAATGCAAAAGCATCTATTCATGTGTTGTTTATTTATACTGTTTCATTTCCCTCCCTCCCTCCTTGCTTCCTTCCTTTCTCCCTCCAGAATCATCTCCCACAGAGTGCATGCAGGAGAAATCCTTCTTCTGTCGTATCAGGTGAGTGACAGGGCTCGGTGACGAGTCTCCCCTTTTCCTGCTTTAACACGTCTGTCTCAGCCATGTTAGAGAGCAGAGGAGAGAGAGAGGCAGAAGGAGGGAAGAGGGGGGTGGTCAGTAGCTTTAGGTCTATACTCCCACACCTGTCCTTTGACCAGCCAAGGTACTGCAGGGGTACAGTTTGTCTTCAGATAATATATCTTCAGAGAATATATTGTAAATAAGTCCAATAAATAGAAAAGAGATGCAATTTCACACTGTAAGTAAAACAGCCCTGGGATATTATTTGGTATGTCAACTCCTTAGAGTGACATAGTTCTTTTTGTGTCAGGTACATTTGTTGTAGCACTATATTTTGGGCATTATGGATAATGCTGTTTGACATATACAGATGGTGAATGAAAGGGCCTCGTCACAACACAACAACTTCCACATACTGATAGCTCTGTCTCTCCATTGCTGTAGTGAGGGGTGGTCATTTCGTCCTTCTGATCCTGTAGCTCTGGCTCTGTGTGCCATCGAGGTGATAACCTCCACACACTGACATCCTTCTTTCCGTGTGTGGCAGCGGCGGTCAGGAGCGCGAGGGTGACCTGCAGTACTACCCATTCAGGATGACTCCGTATCTGATGAAGGTGCAGGACTGCAGCCTGGCCGAGGAGCAGTTCTGCTGCCTCCTGCTGGCTGAGAGGGTGCACTCCGGGTATGAGGGTAAGTCAGTCCTCTCTCCCCACTCAAACACACACACACACACACACATACGTACACATTAAGATGCTGTATGTTGCACTTCCCCACACACTCCTAAGCACCCTTACCCCGGATTGACCCTGTTGCTGTCCCCTCTCTATAGCCCCCAGAATCCCCTCTGACAAGCGCATTTTCACCACGACACACACGCCCAACTGTGTGTTCCAGGATGTCGACGAGAGGTGAGGGCCACGATATACAATTGAAAAGTACATACCTGAGCATAGACGGGAGAGTTGTGGTGTGTGACTGGGGGACATGTTGTGTGCAGGGCTGTTCCCTTGTTGGGCTACCTCCCCCAGGACCTAATAGGAACCCCCGTGCTGCTCAACCTCCACCCCAGCGACCGGCCCCTGATGCTGGCTATCCACCGCAAGAGTGAGACCCCTCTTTGATTGACAGATCTGATTGGTTGATTGGTATAATACTTTCACAAAGACGTGCGCTGACAGTAAGTCTAGAGGAGAGGTTGCCGTGTGAACGGGGAACATTCTGGAGGATAGGGGACAGGGGGGGTCATTCCATTCAAACACAGGCGATAAATGGGACATTCCCTCAGAAAGTAACCATTCCTGGGAGTGATTTGAATTTGTATTTGTGGACTGAAATTGCCGTGTTGAGAGGAATGGACCCCCCTCCCAAAAATGAGGAGCCAAAAATAAATATGCGGGAAGTGGAGGCCTTACTCTTCTCTTGGTCTCTCTCCCTTTCCGCTCCTCTCCATCTTCTCCTGTTGGAGCAGTCCTGAAGTACGTGGGGCAGCCCTTCGACTGCTCGTCCATCCGCTTCTGCACGCGGAACGGCGAGTACATCACCCTGGACACCAGCTGGTCCAGCTTCGTCAACCCCTGGAGCCGCAAGGTGTCCTTCGTCATCGGACGCCACAAAGTCCGCATGTGAGTGGTCCTGCTTACGCACGCACGCACACACACACGGAAGCGGATGTACATGAAGAGAAATCAAACAGTTGCGTGGCTGTATAACTCTGTATGGCGTGATGTGTTTGTGCTGCACTGTGCCGGGTTGTGTTGAGGACTGTCCGTCTAACAGGAAGCTGTGTGTTCCAGGGGTCCTGTGAACGAGGACGTGTTTGCAGCTCCAACTTTCACTGAGGGGAAGATCATGGACTCAGACATTCAGGAAATGACTGAGCAGATTCACAGACTGCTGCTGCAGGTACAGGGCAAGCACGCACACACACACACACACAATCACCACATGCACACAGACCTACCTATACAGTCCTACATCAATCCAATAAAGACACACTGAATATGTCTCACATAGCATATACAAACACTCACGCACATTGTGCTTTCCTATAAATAAATACAAATCTATAACAACAACTGTGTCTTTTTAGCCGGTTCATAACATTGGCTCCAGCGGTTATGGTAGCCATGGCAGCAACGGTTCCCACGAGCAGCTGGTGACCATGAGCCCGTCCAGCGAAAGTAACGGGAACGCCTCTGGGAATGCAGTGGAGGAGCCGGGCAAGGCCAAGCCGGTGAGAGGACACACCGCCAGGGGTCACACACCCTGTCTTGCACTCTCATGGTCACATTTAGGGCTGCAACAAACAATTATTTAAGTAATCGATTAATCTGTCAATTCTTTTTTCGATTAATCAATGAATCGGATAAAAAAAAAAAAAACATAAATTTCCAACCCTTTATTCAAAAACAGAACTGACAGTGCAAAGTCACAGTGGAAAAAATCTTCAGAATGTGCACAAACAGGCACACAATTTTGAAAAAGTTATTAATATTACCGTGGATTTAATGCTATTTTCAGAGATTAGCAATTTATTAGAATTTTGTTTAAAACATTTTTGAAAATTGAAAGGTTGTGGAAGTAGGCCAGACTTAATTAGAATAACCTGGTGTATATGTAAGATTTTTTGACACAATTTTGAAAAAAGTTAAGATTTGCGAGGATTAAGCTATTTTCGAGGATTAGTGATTTTCTATCATTTTATTTGAAACTTAATTGAAAAAGTAAAGGCTGTGGAAGTATACCAGACATTGTCAAGATACTCTGGTGTCCGTTTGAGGTTTTATATTCATACAAATATTATAAAAGTCTACACTTTTCAAAATGGTCTGGGGAGTTTTCACCCGATCCCTAACGCTGCTGCAAAGTAGCGTCTTCAGAATGTAAGACAAATGTTGAATATGAAACTAACTTCACCTCGGTCAATTAACACACCTTTTCGACGTATTTAGTGTGAAATGCTGCACACCTTGGATGACTTAAGTCGTACTGATTTCTCCGCCATGCGTTTCAGAACAACGTTACTCAACAACGTCTCTCCGATGGTCTTTTCTCTACCTCCGCTTTGCTCCGCGCTCAACAATGATTATTTTTTATACTCAAACATCTCTGCGACTGATAGAGTGGTGTAATAATCGCGCGACACAACGAATCGATAATGAAATTCGTTGCCAACGCTTTTAATAATCGATTTAATCGATTCGTTGTTGCAGCCCTAGTCACATTTGCAGTTATTTCATCTTAACGATGCCATCAGAGACTTTATGTAACTGTCGTCCCCCCCCGCCCGCCCCCTCCTTGTAGAGAACCTTCCAGGAGATCTGTAAAGGGATCCACATGCAGAAGACCCAGGACCAAGCGCTATACCTGTCCTCTCCCTCTCCATCCCCCTCCAAACATGAACAGAGGAGGAACGCTGAAAGTAAGTCGTTCAGTAACCGCCAATGAAATGGCCCCTACATCTATTGTCTGTTGAGCATCATAGATTGTGTGTGTGGTTCCGTGCGCGTGCGCTGACGTTGCCCCGCCCCTCCTCCGAGCAGGCGCCCAGCGGGGTCCTCTGGGCCGTCTGAGAGACGCGGCGCGGGACGGCGCCACCGCCACCGTGGAGGAGCACATCTGCGAGGACCAGTGCGTGCACTCCTACCAGCAGATCAGCTGCCTGGACAGCGTCATCAGGTGCGTGCGCCTACCCTGGGGGTTAGGGTTAGGGGCGTGCTGGCGCCGTGTGCGTGTGTGTCGGCATGGCGTGCGGGCGCGTGACGGAGCTCTCCCCCTCCCTCTGTCAGGTACCTGGACGGCTGCAACATCCCCATCACGGTCAAGCGGAAGTACCAGTGTTCGTCCAACACCACGTCATCCAACTCGGACGAAGACAGGAAGGGCTCGGACAACGGCATGCAGGGGCCGCAAGGTGAGACCTCCGTCGCTCTGAGAGCTTGTGGAGGAGGCGTGTGGTGGGGGGGGGGCTTTTCACATCATCATCATCCACTCTTACTGCAACACCATGAGGCTTTGTGCTGAAACACCACACGCGCGTCCTCCTTCCTCCATGAATCATAGTCTATCAAAACATCTACGATGAGTTGTCGAGTAACTGAAAGGGGAGCTTAACTCACGAGAGCGTCGTCACGTTTGCGCTCGTGTTTGGCCCCGGTTGCTGGTTGGTGACGCACGCTGCTCTTCCCTCCAGAACCTCTCATCCCGGAGGCCAAGGCAGAGAGCCAGTGCAGCTACAGCAGCACCATCGTCCATGTCGGGGACAAGAAGCCCCAGCCAGAGTCTGGTGAGAACACACACATTGAGACAAACACACACACTGAGACACAGCCACATGCAAACACGGCCACTGAGACCCACACAGAGGTGCACACTGCACGACACTCACACATGCGCGCCCAAACACACATTATTATGATGACACAAAGATGCCCTTTTTCTGACTGTCCGCCCCACCCCACTCACAGAGATCATTGAGGACGTGACTGAAAGCCCCGCCCCCCCGCCGCCCGTCAGCGTGGTGTGCCCGCCCCCTCAGGAGAAGGAGGCCTATAAGAGGCTGGGCCTGACCAAGCAGGTGCTGGCTGCTCACACCCAGAAGGAGGAGCAAGCCTTCCTCAGCCGCTGCCGCGAGCTCCGCTCTGCCAGAACCTCCCAGAAGGACTGCTCCACCCACCTGCGCAAGCAGAGAGGAACCGCCAACGCCGGGGGTACGAGCTCGACGCCGGGCACGCACACACACACACCTGCACGGATGACATCCAGCTAGTGATCGTTAAGACGGGGGACTGACGTGTGTGTTGTGTCTATCCAGGTGTCAGGGGTTCCACCAAACTGGGAGAGGCTGCCAGACCCGAGAACGCCGCCAAGAAGGGTGGCCGCAACAGGAAGTCCAAGAAGCCGCGCATGAGGCGCCCTGATTCGTCAGACAGCGCTGTCTCCCATCGCAAGCCCCGCCCTCCTCTTCAGGGCCTCAACCAAACGTCCTGGTCCCCTTCTGAAGCCTCCCTGTCTGCTTTCAGCGTGCCTTATCCTACCATACTGCCAGGATACCCTCTCTCGGTGTACCCGTCTGGCCCGGCACCCCCTACCCAACCCTCTCACCCCGACCCCTCTCTCTCCACCCAAACCAGCCAAGCTCAACCCAAACTCAACACCACTCCATATCCTGCTCCCATAGTCACCCCCGTGGTGGCATTGGTTTTGCCCAACTACCTGTTCCCCCAGATGGGACAACTAGGGCAATTGGAGGCTGCCCCAAACGAGCCGGCCTACACTTCCCATCAGCCCTTCCCTACCCCACCCACCTACACTACCCAGCAGCCATTCCCAGCCCCTCAAGCGGCCTACACTACCCCTCAGCCCTTCCCTACCCCACCCACCTACACTACCCAGCAGCCATTTCCAGCCCCTCAAGCAGCTTACACTACCCATCAGCCCTTCCAAGCCACTCAAACAGCCTACCCCAGTCAGCAGCCTTTCCACACTCAACCCGCCTACACTACCCAGCAGCCCTTCCCGACCCCTCAAACGGACTACTCTACCCATCAGCCCTTCCAAGCCACTCAAGCAACTTACTCCAATCAGCAGCCTTTCCAGCCCCAACCCACTTACACCACCCAACAGCCCTTTCAAACCCAACCCGCCTACACTACCCAGCAGCCCTTCCCTGTACAGACCCAGTTTGTCCCCCAGGCCAGCTATCCCCCCCAGGCCTTCCCATACAGCCTGGCCCCTGAGCCCTCCAAAGTCCCCACCATAGAGCCCACAGAGGGGGCCGCCTCACGATCCTCCACCCCTGCCTCCGGGGGCCACGAGCCAGCCGCCTCGCCCCCGCTGTTCGAGTCCCGCTGCAGCTCCCCCCTGCAGCTCAACTTGCTCAGCATGGAAGACACCCAGAGGTCTGTGGAGAGGCAGGACAGCTCGGCGCCCCCTTGTGGAGCGGCGTTGACCAGCACGACCACAGCGGGGCCAGTGGGGCCCACGGGGGAGAAGAGTGGGGCTACTGTCACGGCCTCAGAGGACCTACAGCAGGTGAGAGGAGGTGTTCCTTTGGAAAAGACCCGTGTGGCAACTTTTATTCATAGACACGTTGATGCGAGCACAGGTTGTTATTATTATTATAACCTTTATTTAACCAGGAGACCCAATGAGATTAAGAATCTCTTTTTCAAGGGAGACCTGGTCAAGATAGCCAGCAGCATACATACAAATATAGTTACAAAAATACAAAAGGAGACAAAATATAGGAGTTAGTCTCTAGCTCTTTCAATTTTAATTTAAAAGCATTAAGCGAGATTAATTCCTTTAGTTTCAAGACATTTTGCAACATATTCCATGCCGAGGGTGCAGAGTACAGAAAAGCCCTCTTTCCAATTTCCGTACGGGCATAAGATAGCATGACGCAGTCCTGCGAACGCAGAGAGTATTTCCCGTCACTCTTCTGCTTTATAAGGACACACAAATAGTATGGGAGCAGACCAAGAATGGCTTTATATATAAATGCATACCAATGACAGAGCCTACGGGTGGTCAATATCAGAACATAGACCATCTTATTTAATGCACTGAGACCTATTACTAAGGTAGTTTGAGAACCAAGCAACTGCTTGCTCTGAGAGTCCTGAGTTAAGAAGTCTAAGTTTTAAAACATTAAAACACGTGCACACATTCTGAATATAACAATGCGCGTGTTAAGTGGCTGTTTCCAGGAGAACTAAGACACAGACCACATACGGTCCTGTACAGGGATTTGAGGTGTGTGGCTGGATGGTTTGGACTGCCTGACTTTGTCTCAGACGCTAACGTTGCCCCTCCTCCTGACGGTCCTCAGCTGGCGGGAGACGACGCCCACAGCGAGGCCCCCTCGTCCTCCTCAGACCTGCTGGACATCCTGCTGCAGGAGCAGGAAGACTCCCACTCCGGGACCGGCTCCTCCGGCTCCATGGGCTCCGGGTCCAACTGCTGCGGGACATCCGCCAGCGGCGCGTCAGGAAGCAGAACGGGTCAGTCTTCTGTTTGGTGTCGTCAGCACCAGGTTAATAGCCTGGTCATTGAGATCACGATAGGTTTTAGACTCCTCGTCGGTTTCACCATTAGGTTGAAGTGTTATTCCGGTTGTGGGTACAAACCACCTAGTGTTAGCATTAGCTACTGTCCAGTGTTGACCTGACCTCTGTCCTTCTTTCCCCCTGCAGGGAGCAGCAACACCAGTAAGTACTTTGGCAGTGTTGACTCTCTGGAGAACGACCCCAAGATGAGGGCCCTGCCAGAGACGGGCTCCAAGATGACCCTGGACGAGGAGGACAACTTCAATTACGCCCTCCAGGAACCCATGTGGCGCCTCATGTCCAACACAGACAAGAATGTCATGATGACCTATCAGTTGCCCTCACGGTGAGTGACAGACAGGATAGCCAATTGTAGGGTTGTGTTGCCCCTAATTGGAGGAATTTCTCATCTGACAATGTCTAAAAGGGATTTGACTCAACAAATAGAACGTTTGGTAAACAGTAAATGATCTGGCTGGTCCTGCCTGAGTCATTACTAATAATACAGATGATGACTACACAATAAGCAAAAGACTGAGCAAGCACTAGCGTTACGCTAAGCTAACCCAAATGTGTCCATGTGGTCGGTGTGCAGGGAAATCCAGAAGGTTCTGAGAGATGACAAGGAGCGCCTGCGTCAAATGCAGAAGAGCCAGCCTCGTTTCTCCTCGCCGCAGCGGAGAGAGCTGGTGGAGGAGCACACCTGGATGAGGAGGGGGGGCCTGCCCAAGGCCATCAACGTCAAGGTGGGTCACACACCATCACACACACCGTCACACACACCGTCAAATATACATTGTCATCTCTCACATTTTCAGTGAGAGTTGTTTGTGAATTGCCTTTTTCAACAGCTGCAACACACTTTTCTCAACGGAAAGTCTCGCACACACAGTGCTGAATGAAAAAAGTCACGTAAAAATTGTGTGCGTTTGGAAAGTACTGTGTCTGTGTACACGTATACCTGGGTGTCGGACTTCATGCATCGCACATTGCTTGTATTCATCATTGTGTTTCTGTGTTCAGGATTGTGTGTACTGTGAGCACGACTCATCTGCCCCCCCCATGGAGGAGAACCTTCCGGACATGGAGACCCAGGGTTTAGGAGGAGCGCCTCCGCAGGAAGACCACCTCCCCCAGACCACGACAGCAGCCGCTCGCCCAGACCCAGACTCTGTCACCTAGCGACTCTGTCAGCTAGCATCCTCTCACCAGCAGAGGGCGCTCGTCTGCTGGTGGACCAACGGACCCCAACACTTTACCTAAACACACAAACATAAACACACACACACTAAAGATGTACAAATGTGAACACTCCCACAATTGTTCCAGGGTTGTGCACAAAAGACAACTATGACCCAAAATTAGCATAAGTATTATGAAGGCAAAGATGCTGTTTGTTTTGTGTTCCTTTACATATTATATATTACAAATATTTTTGATACACCAAAGCCAAATTAATGCATTTCCCCAACTTGACTTTGCTCTAGAGCTGCATCTGAACCTTGTAAAGTGTTCAAATGTGCACCAGTACTTGTCTGGGTCTGTGGGAATGTCCTGTTAGACAGGTGTTGCAGAAGTTCTCAACTTAAAGGAAATGTGAACTTGGTTTTATAAAATGTATGTAGTGTTGAGATTGGCTGTCCGTTAGAAAGTCCTAGTATTGGAAGGCCTGTACTTCTCATTTGGACAATTTTCTAAATACTTCTGTTGAAGTCTTCTTCTTTAACCCCTGTAACCTCAATTCTCTTGTAACATTTACAGTGCGATTGTATTAACTTTTCAAATATTCTCTTTATATTGTTCTATAAGGCTGATTGCACAAGATACCAGAAAATAAGCAAACATCACTGCCTGAGCTTTTGTCACTGTTGTTGTCGTTTTGTTGTAAAAGTGGCATTCAGTTTTGGGGTCCAAAGATGTGAAGGTTACAGTTATGTGGTATTTGACATCACTACTCAAAAACACCAGCACTGATTGTAACGATGGAACGCCAGAATTACATACATACAGTATGTAGGAAATACACTCTGTTTTTAGGAAATGAGAAACCAAAATATCCAAAACAGTAGTGGGAACTATAGTAATCGGTGCTAGATATTAACTGGGAAGTTTTCAAGTGGTGCTGGATATTATCTGGGTCAGATCAGGTGGTGCTGGATATTAACTGGGTCAGATCAGGTGGTGCTGGATATTATCTGGGTCAGATCAGGTGGTGCTGGATATTAACTGGGTCAGATCAGGTGGTGCTGGATATTATCTGGGTCAGATCAGGTGGTGCTGGATATTAACTGGGTCAGATCAGGTGGTGCTGGATATTAACTGGGTCAGATCAGGGGACAGCAGGATGCCTGGACCACGTGCATGTCACTGGCTTCTTACATTTCGTCTTTACGATATTTCATGTCTGAAGATCATGTGAACAATTTATTTATTTTCATTCATTATTTTTCTATTCGTCATATTTTCTTCTGTGTGTCTAATTTTCTATTGAACAGCTCAAGTGTCATTGGAGACCTATGAGAATACCAAGTCGAGTTACTGTAAAAAGTGATTTCACCGAGCATGGATGTACTGTAGACTGGGGCTAAACTGCAATTGACAGAGATGAGAGATTTCATCTTTTGTCTTATATGTTGTGCACAAAAAACCTTTGACTTAACTGCGTTCATATTGACAGGTAGAATAGCTGATGCCCTCATATGGCAGGTGAAGGAGTTCACGTGTATGGATTGCTAAACCTACACGTTTGTTTTCATTGATTGATCAGACTTTCTGAATGTGCTTACAAGTTATTAAACTGTCATGTATATCTGTGTCATTGCCATTATGGGATCCTGCAGTCCTATCCAGTTTCTGTAGATGAAACGATGAACTATGTGAGACATAGTTATTAAATGCATAAATAAATATCTACTTGTTTATATGTGTTGCCGCATTTTATGTCTCTGGAACTTCCTTAAACTTAATGACACTAGGCAGAGTGTAGAAACGAGTAGCATAGCCATGAGGGGACTTGGGTCAGGGTTAGGCCCCCTCATGTACATGTCCAGCCCACTAGATTTCAGATTTCTTACAATAAATTAAGGAATTGTTGATACATATAAGATTCTTTTTTTTTGTGGTCCCTTCTTTTTAAAATGCCCCCCCTCCTACAAAATAAATGTTGGCTATGGTGCTGGTAGATCATAAATGGGGGGGGGGGGGGGTTAAAACAAATCTACTTATATAAAAAGAGGATAAAGGTTCTGTAGACGCCCTTTTGTAGAGTGAAGCAGTAATAAATGCTTCCCCAAAAGGGGACCACCTTTAATTGACTGTATTGAAATGGTAATCATGTTCTCACCCGCGTCGGGCATGGGAGTTACTGTACAATGTCTTAAGATGTTATCTTTTTTTTCATTTTATTTATACCAATACCAAAGTATGGGTAATGAATACAGCTGGTCATCTATACACAATCATTCAGAAATAGGCTACGGTTAATAGTCTAGCCTATTATTTAAAAAAAACGCTTACTTGACTTGGCCTATTTACAATTGATATATCAATATATAGGCCTACATTACATAAAACATTTAGAACTTGCTTGTTTTGTGATAGGGCCACAGAGTACTGTTTTGTACGTAAGTGGCCCAATCACAAAACAAGCAGTTTAGCCTATATGCAATGAATTGCGTAGACCGTATGCTACGTTAAACGTTTGCGCAATACTGCCTAGCCTCTGATCACTGATTATTCTTTCATTGTCAATCCCAGGGGATCCGTTTCAACGCCATATGCTCTCATGCACCGTTTGAAATGGCCAGGGCCAACAGGCTACACTCAGTAACCTTTAAACTCGGGAAATCTAAATGCATTGTCACGAATGCACATCTGATTCGTTAGCTTGCTGCTCTATTGTCCCCTCTCTCTTTTGTGTATGAGCAGACGCTAAAACAAATTCTGTCCAATGTTGCTATCATCCTCTGAAGCGATAGCCTACTGTGTGTCTGAGATGAGTCTTTTTATAGCACATGTCGACATGTGCACAGGTTTGTGTGCCATTCGATAATAGTCTACTAGGCTCTACTATTAACCTAAAAATGCTAACTTTCATGGTAAAGTTAGGGAAGCAACGTAGTAGTAGCCTGCGATGTCGCCTGCTTTTGTCTAATCCCTTAACTTTGAACCTTAAACCGGGTTGTGGTGTCTTCAATGTGCCGGCTTTGACGCCTGTCTGTCAAATGGTTGACTGCGGACCGAGACCTTTGATCAGGTTCCTCTCCGCTGCTATTTCCATGTATTGACATTCACACCTCGCCCGATGTGCAGTGCAGGTGTGAGACCCCTGGAGCTCGCACAATGCTAATCCTTGTTAGCCAGTGTCATAAAAAGGTGACGACAGTCTGTGGATGTAATTTGTGCATTTGCAAAGAAATTAAGATGTTTTCAAAATCTCAATAGGTTCTCGAATTAACTCAAAGCCATTTAGCCTAGTCTAGCTATAGCCTACCAAATATGAGCTATTATCACCTTACAGACCACCTGCGCTCCATAAAGTTTGTAGCCCTAATAGGCTATTCAAAAAGCTCTGAATGGTATTGTATAGTCTGTGCATCTGAACACAGCGTAATTCTACCTCATCACATTGGGGGTTTCTAAGTGCCTATATCTCTCTCTCCAAAAGGCCAGCCTGGTGTACCTGTGACTGGTGGTGGCTTCCTCGGACAGGATCTAACAGTCCGCTGTTGAATACAGCCTTTGTACCTGACGTGTTAACAGTAACACCTAGTTCTATCAAGGATATCCGAGGTGTGACTTTGGCCAGAAAGTAGTGTCTGTCTACTGCATGCAGAGCCCTTTCATGTAGACTATACACGGGGGGCTTGGGGGAAAACGACAAAGTGTGTGCCTTTGTAGAGTTTATCTTTTCAAGTGTATTCCGTCATTTGTAAGATATTGAATTATGATATGCGCATGAGTAACATCACAAAAAGGCCTATATTTGATATATTTGATCTATAGCCTACCTTTCCATTAAGTTACCATAAGACATCGGACCATTAATGAAACTCTATTCAAATGCAAGAATTATCTATTGTTGCCAAATGGTTTCTAACTACTCAAGTAGCCTATAATCACAATGTGCTTAAATTGCGCTCCCTTGGGTAAATTAGATGGAATTAAGTTGTTCTTCGCTGAACCTGCATATACGACTGTTCATTGTTGGTGGTAATTCAACCAATATAGTCACAGAGATATTAATGATCTGTGAATTACAATTTTGTTTTTATAGAAATCTATATAAAGTCCAGGGTAACACCTTTCCACTTAAAAACATAATGACTTCGGGTGGTGACTGAAAATAGGATGTCCAATTGACCATATGGTAGGCTAATTATAGGTCTAACTGAAAATTATAATTTCTAACGGGCGCCCATATATCATGATAAGGCTGAGCCTTTCTCATATCCTTGCAATGTGATTTATTTTGTTTCGTGTGAAATACTTTCACTTGATTTGTCTCACAGATTACAGTGCAATGCGTAATGTTTGAACAATCTTGGATTAATTGTCATATAAGTGCAAATCAATTAATACGTTTCATTAAATTATTTTATTAATCGAATTCAAAATAAAGACACAACATTTCTACACATTAATACAGCAAGTGGTTCTGTAGATTGTTCTCTTCAGTTCTCTTTTTCTACAGGACAAATAAACTATAGGCCTTTAGGCCTTTTACTTATCAGAAAATAAAAAGATTTTAATTAAGGCGCAGCCGAACTCTTTCGGTGTCTAAAAGAGCTTTTCCCCATGTGAATCCTTCTCTACTCATATAAAATATTTACACAAATCAAAGATGAGCGAGCAACAGACCTCCCCAGCTCCCCATTGCGCAAAGTAAGTGAATATCCGTTGACAATGATCACGCACTCTCCAGGTGGGTCCTGAGTTGTCTCTCAACCCAGGACCCAGGCAGACTCAAAACTATTATCATAAATCCCAAAAGAAGCGATTTGACTTAATACGGGCTATACTACCAAGGCCTCCACATGGATTTGGAGTAGGTGATAGTAGGTATGTTCTGGGCCTCTTGGTTCTGCGAAGGCTCACTGGCGCTCTGGTTGTGCTCGCTGTCGGTGTCGTCCAAGTCCGAGCACAGGTCCTCAATGGAGGAGGGGGCGGGAGATAGGACCGAGGACAGGCCGCCTATACTCCTGCCTCCGGGCGATGCCAGCGCAGCGCATAGCGCCTCCCCAATCGGCCAAGTGCTGCCATTGTTACTTGAGGTATCCGATATTAAATCCATGAACATGTCCTGAAAGTGTTCCTCGTTAAGGGGCATGCACTCTAACAGATGGTTAAGGAGCTCTGCTGCGACCGTTGCATCTATCCCGGGACAGTTAGACACGAACATATGGACCTCGTGCATGCATTGGATGTAGCCAGCCGCAAATCTCTCACTGGCTTCTCGGTTCAATGATTCCGTCTCTACAAAACAAAAACAAAAAAAAACAAAGAGGTGGAATAAGACACGTTGAATAATAAACACATGAACAGGTGGAGGTGGTACCCTTACAAATGTTAATCTTCATGCAAGGCCGTCAGTCATTAATCGTTATAGGCTATATTACCTTGAGTACGATTTTTCAGAATGTGTTCCACTCTCTTCACTGTCATCTCCAGAACCTCTGCGTTCTCCATCTTGGACTGAAGCTATGAGGACAAGAAGTAGACACGGATTACGTTTCATATGTTGTATTATTCTGTAAACATTTGGGTTCAGGCTCCCGAGTCTCTGCACGGCGCAGGGGAGGGTGCGGAGGAGGTGCGCCAAACTCACGTCAGTCTCAGTAAGCATAGTCCGGAGCTCCTGCAAACTCTCGTTGATGCGAGCACGCCTCTTCTTCTCCACCAAAGGTTTTCTTGTCTGTTACAAAACAAGACAGGATTCCTGTGTAAATACTTTGTGACAAGAGCGCCATATAGCCAACGATGTACAATGCGCACAACATCGTAACTCCAGTTCAGACGCCCCTACCTTTCTGTCTCCTTTATTCACTCCATAGTATTCATCCTCATCCAAGCAGAGTCCGTTCTTGTTGGGTCGAGCCGAGGGGGCCATGTTGTTTGGAGCCCGAGCGGTGCAGAGATAGCCGTTTTGTATTCCACTGTGCTAGTTCTCCGGTCCGCTAAGCAGAGCAGCTGGCAAACGGACCCGTTCAGAGAGAATCTATAAACTACAGGCGCAGCACCACGCGTTTATTGTGCAATCCTAGCGAGACGTGCTGTTGGCGCTGAGTAGTTGTTGTAAGTATTTATAGCGGCTCATTTGCATATGAATGCCGGATTTTGGCTGCACCAGCAAGGGGACAACAGAGCGCACACCGTGGGAGCCAATCAGCGCCCGCTCCTTTGTCTTTGACCAGCCCTGGCTGCGCCGTGCGGATCAGTAGCGGTCACAATAAATCATCTTGTGGGTTAGGTGACCGACGACGATTTTTTTTTGTCGTCGTACGTTAGCTGTACAACATTTTGAAAACCGTTGAGATGCACATTAAGTAGCCGACTGTTGGGGATGGGATTGTGGTCACAATGATTAAACTATTAATGGAGGACACTAAGGGCATTGTCATGCTACACCAGGTAGTGTTCAGTTATGACATTACATGCTTGTTAACACAGACCTGGAAACGAAGTATGAAATTTCATTTTTATTCTGACAACGAGTAAAGCTAAGGAATTAACCATACGTCAATGGTCACAATAAATTGTGCAAGCTGTAATTTTAAAGACGTATTATTTTGGTCATTGTTCTGTGGATGTTCACTATTTAAATTATATAGGCTACGACATGTTTCTGACAACCATTTTGTTCAAATATGAATTGAAAGATTACTAACAGGACTACCTCAAAACACTCATCCTTTTGTTCTGCCCAAAACCCTTCCCATTTTACAGTGCTTTGCCGTCCAAGACTCTAAGGACTTCTCTCTGCGCGGATTGGCGGATGTAACGCGATGCCTTCAGTTGGCAGCTGCTGGCGGCGGCCCCTTGGCCAAAACTGAATCAGCCCGGGGAATTAAGGGCCCTTCCCCAAAGAAAACGACAGGTGTTAGCCTGCGCCTCGTTTGTTCTCGTCGTTGTTTAGTGACTCTTCTGATTTGTGTGGAATGGCACTCTCACGCACTGCAGATAGGAGATATAAGAATAGGAGGCACTGAGTTTCAAAGTTGTATGATGCGCAGATTATAGACTATTGCTTTTAATTGTATATTGTGCAATCTGAGCAAGTACACTTGTAGGCCTAAATTAAAGACAACATTAATTGGGTGATGGTTTATCAACTTCGTCCACATCACATATTAAGATGCCAAATTTCAAAGTTAGTTAAACTAATCTTTTACACGCACGATGTAGGCTACATTTCTTCAGCATATATGTTTGAAACCAGATCTCAACTCTTGCCCTCGTTGCATGTGTTATGTATGTGTACAGCGTATTGTCATGCAAATTACCCCCATAATAGAGCGTTGGTGTTCATTCCAAGTGCAGGAGATGTTATTTTTCAGGTAGGATAAACAAAATGATATCGTTTGGGATCACTTTTACACACGGTGTTTCCGCCAGGGCAATAAATAGAGTAATCAATCCCAGTATCTCAATCCCAATTGATAACTCCGGGGCTTTGAAGTGGAGGGATTTGGCACCTCGCCACCCCCACGCTTCGCTCCAGATCTCCCTTAATGGTCTGGACTGTGGAGAGCGCAGCTGTCTCGGTCCGCTTTTGTTCGGGAACTCGCAGAGGGGCTGCAGGCGCCCCTTCCCTCCTCCACCACTCCTACCCTCGGGCTTCATTAGATCTGTCGCCAATTATAATGGGTTTACCATTGAGAAGGAACAGACAGTGTACAATTTTTATTTTCTACAGAATTCAAGTAATGAACCATTCCCTAGTTATGGTGGCAAGAATGTGGAGTTAAAAACGCGGGCATAGCCTACATATGTTCACATTTATTTTAAGATGATGACTGAAATGGTAACAAGTTCAGTAGCTTAGCATAACGTCACGGGCATATTCCCAGGGTCATTGTCCAAGTACCATAATGTTGACCTCCTGTGGTTTCTAAACCACCTGTTAACCCAAACATACACAATCCACAACCTCATCCCCATTCAGCTTTATCATAAACATAAACGGAAGTTTACAGTGTAACAGTTGTATATTCTATACAATTAATGTAAGCTTACGGTTATCTTGTATTTTTTCTTGACGGTTTTATTTTCTGCATTTGATTAGTGAAGGTTGGATCACATCACAGATTCTGAATCAGTAAAGGGTAGTGAAGGTTAGGTTTAGTCAAATTCAGATTTGCCAACTCATCAAAAGAGAATGACTATCCGAAGGCAAATAATTGAAAGTTTGTAAACCAGATTATTATTTCAAAATCTGTGTTATGTAATAAAATGGTTTGAAACAAGGTTTGAAATGTGAAAAAGAGACCAAGTGTTCATTGCATATACATACTTTATTAATGTTGGTTAAAATACAAAAAAGGAGGAAGTATAAAAGCTAAATTATGCATAGAAGTTAAGGAGCAAAGTTGAAACATATTCAAAAATAAATAAAAAAGTTAATACAATAAATATAAGAAAATATTAATAAGAGCCTTCTACAATGCAGGCTACAGGAAGTCAACTTCTGACTGGAAGTACTGAAAGGTCTGTATAGAATCATAGCACACCTAAAATACACTGGAACAAAACCGCCCCACACTTTAGTCTTCTGAGTAAGCATATCTATAAGATACATAACAGAGGAGGGTCTAACATGGAAATTGAGAGCACAGGCCA
This sequence comes from Hypomesus nipponensis, assembly GCF_054491055.1. Taxonomy (NCBI): domain Eukaryota; kingdom Metazoa; phylum Chordata; class Actinopteri; order Osmeriformes; family Osmeridae; genus Hypomesus; species Hypomesus nipponensis. Next base: position 4,738,839 of record NC_140375.1, read on the forward strand.
AAGTCCCACAACATCTTTCACCATGGTCTCCACATCTCCAGCATGCCCAGGTGAGGGCTGTGGAGGTGGGGACTGCTGGCCAGGAACAGGGCCCTTTCCTGGGCCCCAGGGGGAGAGAGAGACCCCTCTCTCTGGATCCCCAGCCTCCCAGGCCGTGGGTCTCCTCGGGCGGGTGTGCCTGGGGCAGCAAGTCCCTGTCTGGATGGAGGGACATCATGCCGGGTGTTAGCCTGCAGAGTTGGCTCTTCTGTGGATCTGGGCAGGGACTTGAGCAAGTGGTTGAGCAGACGTGAACCCAGAGTCTTGTCCATCCACTCACAAGTGAGCAGCATGTTATGGACCTCGTGCATACACTGGATGTAGCCTGTGCTGTACTTCTGTTGGGCCTCCAGGCCTAGAGTTGGATCTGGTGTGGGATGGGCATGCATGGAGATAGTCAATTAAACATGTCATAGCGCCACTTTGTGGAAGCATTTAGGAACTGCAAGTAAATATTGTAAATTTGACATGGTCATTTCCCAAGCCAATATTAACAAGTTATTTTTGTTATTGTCATTTATACTTATTGACATTACCTTCTGCTGACTATACGTGGACAGTATCCTAAAGGTCTAAAATTTACAGTTGTTGTAAGAACAATAATATGCAACGGTTTTCCCAACAAACAGATATTGTGATTTGTTTGAAAACTTACCACAGAATGTGTTGCTCTGAATGTTCTGCAGATGCTTCACTGTCATCTCAAGAATGTCGGCCTTTTCAAGTTTCGATTGCTGATGAGGATAACTGAAGTTAGACTACAATCCGCGAATACTGATGGGCTAAAGAGCTACACAATTCTATGAAAATTCTAGGCTACAGAAAATAATATACTCACGTCAAGTCTGAAAGCTCCGACGACAGTTTCTTTAAGTTGGTCCAAACAATTATTTATCCTTTCCCGTCGTTTCCTCTCAATAAGTGGCTTTCTCAGCTGAAGATGAAATGAATGAAAATGTACTCGGTTAATGTTGAGTAAGTGAATATACTGCATATGCCTAGTCACAAACTAAGGCACAGACTCACAAACACGTAAGGTGAAGCCTACATCCTATATCCGATTATAGACACCTGTTGATGTAATCCAAGGAAAGTAGTCATCTACCTTTCTCTCTTCCTTGGC